>NW_026923078.1:0-205308 GCF_032062105.1 Saccostrea cuccullata
AAACCACAAAAACATTGTGTATTTGTGAAACACTGATGCCCCCAATCGGCAACAAAGCGAAGATTAAACATTTTAAATTGAAAATTTAATATATTGGTACCCAAAGTAGGATATTCTAGCTAAATATAAAATTTTGAACTATTAAAATAGGCCAAAGTTAAAGTTTTTTTCGTAAGTTTTATTTTTAATTCTCCAAAGTGAATGTCAAATGGTCAAGGTAATTGGTATCCAATGAAAGGTATTGTCACAAAGAATGCGTATGTAAAGCATGGTTGTCCTAGCCCTAACCTTTAAAAGATATTGCAAAGGTTAAAAATTCTTAAAAGTAGGCCAAACTCCAAAGTCAAGGTCAAAAAGAGTAAAAGTTCTACATATTAAATGAATGGTCTTGTCACAAGGATTCAATATGTAAAATATGAAAGCACCACTAATCCTTACCCTTTAAAAGTTATGGTCAAGGTTTGCTCTTTAAAAGAATATCATGATAGGGGTCAAAGTTCTAAGTCTCCAATAAAGAGTCTTCTCACAAGGATTACATATGGGAAGTATGAAAGCACTCGCTCTTACCTTTCAAATGTTATGGCCAATATTAAAGTTTTTTAAGTACAGAAATCTCCAAGGTCAAAAGGTCAAAGTTGTAGGTATCCAATGAAAGGTCGTTCCACAAACAATACATATATGAAGTATATCCAATGGCCAAAGAAAAAAGAATGTTTGTTTGAAAGTCCACGAAGGTAAACAATACATATATGAAATACACAGGTGTTATATCAAAGCCATAGCTAAATCTTAATCAAAAGTTATAGGCAAGGGTAAAGTTTTGCGGACAAACAGACAGACGGACACGACATAAAATAAATACCCCCGAAACTTCGTTTACGGGGACAAAAAAAAACACCAGTCTTGTAAGAGTTTGCTATCATTTAATGAAACAGCTATTGTTTTTATTTAATTTGTCATCAATAAGATGATTTAACCTCCTTCGAAGAACAATGTTCACTTAGCCCGAATGTTGTACTCCTCGGATGTCTTAATCATCGTTTTGACTTAGCAAACAGCAATAATTGCATAATAATGACATCTATTATCTTATTATGAACTCGAATTAAGGAATTTCACTACATTTTGTTTCTCTTAATCGTAAGAAATTTTTAACAATGTATTTTTTTTCAATATGGTATTTAAAGCAATTTAGAAAAGAGAACCTTTAAATTTCCAATTTATTTAAAAGTTTTTTTTTAAAAAAAAAAGCAGTGGTATTGATGTTTTAAATATTAATAATATAAAAGTAATATTCATTTATTGAATATTTATTAATAAATTGTTAGATATAACATTACTTTTTTTGTAACAAATTCGTACACAATCGAATTCCAAACGATGAGCTATATAAGCAAAATACCATTTATATAATATAAAAAACTTTGTTTCGTGTTCTGTTTGGCTTATACCTTGCATAAATGTTCTGTTGGCATATTTCTTTCTAGCTTGTGTATTGCTTCTAAGTCTTAATAAAACTAATATAAATCATGCTTATAACAACGATTAACAGAAACGTATATTTTTACCTTGTTACAAACTAAACTTGTGTTTATTTTATTCTTGTAGATTTATGAACCATTTTCTGAAGATTGACCAATGAACTTACATGAATAATGACTGTCGATGTTAAGACTTGTGTATTCCTTTTCAACTGGGTGATTAGCCTGAGCAAGATTAAGTTCGACGTATGTCGAGCTTGAAGGTTTTGGAAGAATCATTTGCATGGCAGGTGCAGAGTCTGTATTTAGACCGGTATAAGTCTGTCCCTCATTTATATGACTAGGATTAAGTGAAGTATAAACTGAGATTGGAACGGTATAAGTCTGCCCCTCATCTTTCTGAGCAGGATTAAGTGAGGTGTATACTGAGGTTGGAACGGTATAAGTCTGTCCCTCATCTTTCTGACCAGGATTAAGTGAGGTGTATACTGAGGTTGGACCACTATAAGTCTGTCCCTCATCTTTCTGACCAGGATTAAGTGAGGTGTATTCTGAGGTTGGACGATTTGGCTGGGGTCTATTAGATTGCGCAATTTGTGTTGATTCTGTGAAGACATCATCATATTCCTTCTCAAGAGTCTCCTCTGCATACCTTGTTTTTTCTGAGGTTGACTGAGGGGGATTTTTGGGACATTTAAGATTAGCAGGCTGTCCAGGACGTTTTGATTTCCCTTTCTTTCCAGTAAAGGAGCATTCCCTTGAAAAATAAGATTTTTTTTTTTTCATGCGAAAGCTACTATAAGCCTATTAAAATTTATGACCGTAAATGAATTAAATTACAGATAATATATCTTTATATTTTTTTATTATTTTAATTGTCTTTCAGATGGTGTATGTAGTTAACAATTTTACTGAACCTTTTAAGGATATTCATGACGTGCCTGATGTACATAACTAAACTGATGACTACACCTGTTAGAATAACGCTTAATGCACCAAATAATACTGTTAAAGGTAGCAGTGTATTTCTTCTCAAATCTGGAAAATAAAATTGCAACAAATAAACACATGCAAATGTTGATCTTGCATAAAGAAAAAAGTAACTAGTAGAGAAGCTATATGTGGCATATTTGAATACGATCATTTTGTGAATGCTTCATATCGTCTATCATGCGCAAAATCTTTTCATTTCATGTTTGGCTATTAAATTTTGGTGGTCAATATACATGTATAAAACTCGTGAAAATATTTTGTAAAATGTCTTTTGCATCTAAGAGTTAATATCCTTCAGCCGGAGCCTCTTAAAGATCCTTTGAAATTTCTTCTGACCTTAAATTTGTTTTCCAATCAAAATTTTATCTTATAAATATATTATCTAAGATTTCTTTCATTTAGTTGTTATTTATAGACATTAAAATGCACAAAAAGCATATCTTGTTATATATTTTAGAGTTATATATAGCACGTACAAAACAGCAAATACTACTACACTCGTTGCAACGTTTTTAAAAATTGAGTGTTTTGTAGATTAAATTCTTAACTTAATTGAGACATGTGGAAAGCAAAACGATATATGAATTAAAAAGAAATTTTCTTGACGCATAAAAATGAACGTCATAAGATGTTTTTCAAAAGATGCACAAAAGTATATACTATATAGGCAGAATTAACGTAAAATATAGAGAATTCAGAAAGCATGATTTAAAGCAGGGATTAGCTCACTGAAATGAATAATTGATTGATTGTATGTTGTTTAAAGTCCCTCTCCAGAATTTTAATAAAAGAAATAATGCATGAAAAATATAAGCAATCAATATGTGTCTGGGTGGTTACAGAATTGATAATGCAAATTAACAGTAAAGATTAAAACATTATAAAGAGTATGAACATACATGTACTTGTTTCAAGCAGGAATTGGGTCTAGCCCAAAGTAATCCTGGAGAAGTCATTTAGTTTGACTATTAGAGGTTGACTTTATTCTGTGCAAAGCTTTACCTTACAATTTTCCAGCAATTCATATTTCAAAACAACCTACCGTCTTTGTCACATGCTCTTTCAAATGCTAAAAAGAAATTTTAACTTTAAATTTTCTTTTAAAAATCAAAATGTTTGGTGTACTTCAGATATTTTATATATGTACGGAGTGCTCAAAATCAGAAAAGACTATGTAAAAATTCAATATTTAGTTAGTGACAGGAAATGAGTTACATTTCCGCATCTTTATCTCAATTCTGAATACCGTCATCTCATTATTTTAAGACATTTTTACACACTGAAATGTAAACGGATTCTCTGTTTTTCCTGTTGATGTGAAAGAGAGAAAAAAAACAGGAGATTACTGGTCGCAGAAGATGCTTCCTCCTCGATGTTACTAAATACGTCCTTTCAATTATATGAGAGAAATCGAAACTTTCATTTCTCAGAAAATTGCAGATGTAAATATGAACCTTGAGTATTTCACAATGTGTGCAACTCAGTAGTCAAAATTACTTAAAGGGGCAGTGCCTTAACTCCCAAATTGAATAAAAACCGTGTTTTGATCAAATCAATTTACAGGTATAATCAAGAAACATTTCTTTTATTTAGTTCACATTTGAAACTTGAAAATAAAATTTTTAGAATAAAAGCATTGTATTTGAATACAAAAAATGGCATATTAGCAATTCAAAGTAACAAAAAATAATACATATAAAATCCATACCATAAACGTTCCTCGGCATAATTATTACCAGATTTGTGCATATAATGATCTTTTTCATTAGTTCCATTTTTCTGGATTCAGATATTCAATGTGGGCAAATATATCTTTACACTGTTATTATATCATCTAAATTCTTCCTTGTATGAATCACATTGCGAGGATGTAAGAAATGATCGCAGATACATGTAAGTTCGTTTTGTGAGCAAGCGCGCAATTTCAAAATCATATTTACATTATGTCCTGGAAAAAGGTCAGCAATATCTTTTAATTGTTTGTAATAGTGAAAAATGTGACACTTTTATCATTTCACATTAGAGAGCTTGCACATTAAATATGTAGTAGATATCTGTGACAACTAGAGTCCCACTTCATTTGCCACATGAATAATCACACAAACACGTGATCACGTTCTCCATAGTAAAATTTTGTATAAAAACGATGGACCAAGAAATGGCAGAAAAGATATGAAGCAACGATTGCTTGTACCCACAAACACGAAGATAAAATTTTTGAAGTGTTGACTTTAAAAGATTATGTTGAAATACTTTTAGCGCCTACTTAATGGCAGCAGGTGTAAAAGCTGATTACCTTCAGTGTATTTCGATTTCTATGGAATCAGTTCGAAGGCATAAACACCTTTTGCATAAGATATTTGTATATTGCAACAACATACATGTTACAAGAGTTGACGACGGAAAAGCTTGGAACTGAAATTGCCTTAGCGTTTATAAGTTCGGCGTACATGTAACTCATCGTTCAGAATGATATGGAGATAATAAACAGTATAAGAAAGAATGAATAATTTGACTGAATTGCAAAGTTTACTTGTCAACTTTTTCTTGACATTCCACCTCCAACGCGTGGTTTAGGTGAATTAAGGGTGCGATATCAACGAAGCGACATCAAATACATGTTAACTTCAAAACGACATCTACTATAGTAAAAACAGATTGGGGTTTTTCGTGAAAACCATTAAAAAAATAAATAATAAACCTAGAATATGTCAGGGGTGTTTGTAATTTGTTTTTACCTTTTCAGCAAGAAAAAATTATGTAATAAAGGGTATTACTTGCCACGTAAATGTACATAATAAAAATATATCTTTGCAACGTTCAGAAAGTGTTTTAAGAACAAAAAAACTTCGAGGATAATAAAAACGAACAGTATCTCCTTGTCATTTATTGGCAAAAAGATGTTTTAATTACTTATGCAATATATAAAAATCCCCATGCTCGAAATTGTTCTTTGTATGTGAGATGGAGTGAATTCACCGACAGAACAGCAAAAGAATAAAGACGCACATTGCCTCACAGAATGGATCTGAGAAGTTATAGGTTTTACTTTTTAAATTTAAAAATAGATGTAATAAACAGTCTTCAAACTCAAAGGATCATATGAAAAAAAAAACATATTAGGAGCAAAGCATAAACATATCCTTTAATCATGAGAGATGGGTTTAGGTTTTATTAACGAATACTTTAGTCAGTAAAATATGAAAACATTAGTGTCAAATGTTATGGCCAAGCAAGGTTATTTTCATTAAAAGGTGTATCGTTTTTGTAAAACTGGACTAAATTCCAAGAACAAAGTCTAATACTAGTATTGTGGTACCCTGAAAAATGTCTAGTCACAAGAAATGCACCTGTGGTATATTAATATGGTATGAGCAAGTGTGCAAGGTAAAAGTGTTGTTTTTTTTTTTCCAGACAGATCAGCAAACACAAAGAAAGACAGGCAAACATGGACAGGGCGAAAAAAAATATACACTGAATCTTCGATTAGGAAAAGCAAATATTTACTTTCTAGGCTGTAACGATATGTGTACTCCAGGCAGGGCAGTAGATACTTCCTTCCATCCATGTTCTCACTTAAAACAACGGGCTTCCGATCACTAAACGATTGCTTTTCCGGCTGATAACAAGCAACCGTCACATTTGACAAACGGAAATGTTTTGCGTTATGTTTTAAAATTATGCTCATATAATTATTGATTAATAAAGTACTACAGTATTTTCTTTTGCTTTGAGAAATCAGTTTATTTTTTATATTTCATAATAAGCCCCTTTCCTTATAATAGAATTTATAGATTTAAAACAGTGATTTTAAAAAGGAATTTTGTTTAATTTGATGACATGATAAATGTACCCTGTAACCTTTCTTTTGGAGTCAAGAGGTAAGCACTTTGAGCTTTAAGCCAACAGTGTATATTGTACCAAAGGTTACATGTTATCGATTTAAAAAAAAATTTAAAGAGTTATTACGTCATCGACTTTTGTCCTTCATCCTATCAGAGGAATAGTTCTCCTAAAGACGACTGATGGAGGTAAAGGAATTACTTGGAAATATATATTTAGATCAGTAAAAAAATATATATTGAATATATGTCAGGTTTGACTAATTATTTAGATTTATCATTAATCCAATCTAGTTGCTTTACTTGAAAAGAGAATCATTTGATGTATTTCATTGCATTGAGTTGCCGTTTTAAGGGGGGGGGGGCTATGTCGTTCTACGTCAAAGCAGCCTTATGTGACGTCACAATAGCGACATATGTTTTTTACCTTGTAGACTTTTGCAAAAGTTATTTAAGGAATGAAGCTTATTTCAACTTATATTATACGATATAACATAACTTGGGGCAATTTACGCTTTATAAACCGCGAAGCGGTTTATAAAAAAGCGTAAACTGCCACAAATTTTGTTATATCGTATAATATAAGTTGAAATAAGCTTTATTCCTTATAATTTAATTTCAGTGCAAACAATAAGACATTTTCCCCCAAGAATAGGTTTTACATTAATCAAATTTTAAAAGTAACGTCAAGCGGATTAATACGTTTTTGACGTAGCTCATTTTGACGTAGGCAAGTTATGTTATACAAAATGGATAAAATCTTTTATCCAATAAAATGACGTGTTACAAGTGAAATTAAATTATATAGGCGTAACATTGTTTATAATCAATAACATACACTATTTACAAAAAAAATTTATTCATCATTAATTAAAGTCTGATTTGATTTATAGAGTTTGTTAATATTAGAATTCTCTTCCTTTGGTTGATAATACATAGCAATTTCATTTATGAAGAAATACCTCGATGATATACTGATATATAATTGCAAAAAGATTTAAGATAAAATTCAGCAAAGAAAGCGGCTTAAATCATGGAAATATGTTTATTTTTATGTTTACCATTAATTGTATTTTCTGGATAAAACTAAGATAAAAATTACAAATGTGCTTGTACCTTTATTTGCTTATTGATTCGTAGTACATGTAGATTTTATTGTATACAGTCATTCCTAGGTTGTAGTAGGTGTTGGTTGTTGACGGGGAAATGGGGGGGGGGGTTCAGAATAGTTAGAATGAAGAAGAAAAGAATTAATCTGTTTAACTGGTTTCTAAATCAAAACAAAATACTCGTTTTTCGCAAAATAGTTATATATTTAGATGTCTGTCAGTGTAGACTTATCTTTATTTTAGTGCAGAGAGGTCAAAATTTATAACATAAGAGTATGAAAATAAGAGAAAAGTCATATTTCTCGTTTATTTTATCATAAAGGTATACTATTTTCTTTGTTAAAATAAAAAGATGAATCGTTTCTTCCAAAAAATATGAATTACGACATTTTCACACAAAGACTTTTTACGATATTGCCTGATATGCATGTCGGAATTGTAAAATCCGTTCAAGGTAGCTCAGTCGGTAGAGCGCCCGCTCCGTGATCGGGAGGTCGTGAGTTCGTATCACGGCCACGACTGACCCAGTCGATAAAATGGGTAGCAACTGTTCCTTCGCCATGCGCTCGGCACTTTGAAGTGAAAGTTGCGGGTCCTTCGGATGAGACCTTAAAACCCGAGACCCCGTGTCAGCGGCAGGCGTTGGCACGATAAAGATCCCTCACTGCTCAATGGCCCTGAGTGCTGAGTAAAAGTCAAAATTTGAAGCCCTTCACCGACATACGGTGACGTCTCCATATAAGTGAAAAAATTCTCGAGAGGGACGTTAAACAATATACAATCAATCAATCAATCGGAATTGTAAAAAATACGACAAGAAAAACGGGGTGGCACTTACATTGTGCGCCTTCATAATTTTTCATGCGAAATAAATTTCAATGGGTTTGCCCTCATTTTAAAGATACAGGTCATATAAATTGAATACATGTTGATTCCGAATGTGATTTGACATTTTTGATTCTTTTTAGCGCATACTTGGAGTAGAACAAGAATGTCTGAAAATAATCTATTTTTAGTATCTTACACTGTTTTTGTACAAGCACTGTGTAAAAATAAGCATATAAAGGTATTTTTTTAATACCTAAAAATTAAGAGCAAGTGGTCAAGAAAGAAATGTCAAAGTTTTGAAAATTTCACACAAAGCCTTTTCAGCCATAGGTCCCCCCTTAAAATGACAATTTAAAGTTTATCAAATAAGCTAAGTAGTGTCATTTACAATTGAATTACATATGTATGACTTCAAATAATTCAAATAAAATAAAATAATCTTAAAACAAGCGTTAACAATAAGAAATAAAGAAGAAGTAAAAAGCACTTCAGTGAACTTTTATTTTTTTATTCAAATATACATCCTCCTATTAAACAGCTACTTCAGTTTGAGATAAATCATCTTAAAACTAAATTAGTTCCCATACCTCTAAAAAGGATATGAACAAGTGTGTTAGAAAGACGAATACACACAAGTCCTCAAATGCGTCAAACTGAGTTTTAAATTCGGTAAGAGGTATGATAAATTGGTAATTATGAAAAAAAGGAAAAACCTTATAATCATATTCTTTTGTGTTTTATCTGCTAAAAAACCTGACTGCAAATTCACGTTAGGGACATTCTTACATGTAGCCAAAACATTTAATCATTTTTAATATGGGTTTATTTTTCATGTCAATTACACCTTTTATTCGCTTATCCGTGATTTTGCTGTACAACATTGAACAACTACCACCTGGTGAGTCATACTTTTAAAAAACTTTGCTAGTTATTAATTCTGCAGCTCTATTATAGATGAGAGATTTATTAATTAGTAATATTTATTTACATTGTGCATAAAATATGTGAAGATAACGAACGGAAATCAAGCTCAGATTCCATTAAAGAATACAAAATTGGACCAAAACACGGATTGACAATAAATCAGATATGGGAACAAGTGTCTTGGAGATGTGAGCATCCCTTGCCGACTATCAAAGCCGTCATGTGCTCTTTCTTATGATCATTAAAAATCAGTCGAAATTCAGTGTGTATATAATAGCCTTACAATAAGTATGAAAAATGTCCGTAAGCACTAGGTCTTCACTTTATGATGTAACTCATTTGAGATATTTACCATTAGAATTGTTTTCAGTTCAAATTGTACTTCACATGTTAAGCACCATCAATTAAATCGATTGTGTTAATCTATATAATTATGAGATCTGCATATTATTTTTCCATATATAAGATGTAATTAAATGCACTGTTGCTGCCTTCTGGTATTTGAAGATGTTCATCTTACAATCCTTTTTATTTTTAGCTTCCAGTACAGTAGAGATTGTAAGCTGCAATGGCAAAGCGAGATTAGGATCTGTGATCTACTTTAATTACCAGAAAATGGACATGGAGTGCAACTGTTTGATTAAACCTCAATTTTCGGGGACATTACAGTTTGCATCCGATGCTATTAAATTCAAATGCCATATGAAAGTCGATATTTTCGACCACAAAAGGCCCAATCATTTGGTAAATCTCCCTTGTGGAAATGGTAGAACATCAGTAACTTTTAATGTTACTTACGACGATACCTTTCAGCTGATATCCCAACCTGTCAACTTGACAACTGGAACGTTTCATCAACCTATCTACGTTTTTGAGGGTCTTTAAATTCAAATGTCGATACTTGTTTAAAAGAAACAAAGTGAAAATTACTCTTTTTTTCACATACAGTTCATTTAAAAAGCTTTCAAATTTCAAGTTATATTTTAATTTACTTCTTTCAGAGGCCACATTTAACGGAACTATTTCTGTGTCTTGTGGAATTCAGAAATCGTCCACTAGCATAACAGTCTTGAAGGATGAACTTATCAATACTTCAACTGCTACCAATTCAGCAGATAAAAGATGTATTAATTCAAGTAGGTTCATGTTTATGTATTAAAACACTGACGAATGCTTCCACGAATTTATTTTTCATAAAATAATTAACTCTGACTGAAAAAATATTCATTTACTGCATATATCAAATCGTACTGGGTAAAAACATTAAGCTTCAAGTCGGTTTTAATTCTTTTGTGTAGCCTTTGAGCATAAATACTTCTGACAATTTGCACATAAAAGCATATATCTTATTTTTATATTAACAAATATGTTGGACTACAGAGTGTGATGAGATTCCAAATTCCGACGATCACGCCGAAGTCCGATGGTTTGACACGCCAAAGTCCGATAATGCGGAAAGTAATAATCTTTTATACGTCACAGTATTACTGCGCCAATTTTTATGCGATGCTGTGCCATGAGAAGGTCGGATAGTCTTTATAAGAAACAAATATCAAATGCAAATACTTATCCTCATCTCTTTGATGTAACAAATGTAAACTAACTGCCGTATAATGTGTAATTTTTACTGCTGTAAATTTTTACGAATTTTGGTCAAGAAAGGGTGCTTTAAATTTTTACGCGCTAATTTTTTTACAAATTGAACATGTCCGTAAAAATTAAAATCATCAGATGTAAAATTCCAGATCACTGATTGTCAGCACTTTCATACAAATAAATTGTCTGGACAACCCGATGAGAACAAAATATTAACGTATACTGTGATAACGATTCATTTAATCATAATATGTTCATTTACCTTTATAAACCATGTGCCTTTCATTTATTCTAGAAAATATACATTGCGAAATACACCATGTGCTAGTCTTGACTTCATATTATGATTTAGTATACAGTGTATCTAAAAAGTCGAAGTCTTTATTCGAAACACGTAAAACAGGAAAAAAGGTCACTGATATAATATTTTACATAAAATTGAATAGTTCAAGTTAAAACTGGCTTTTTATTTTGAAAATATGCAAGAAAGTCACTGTGAAAAAAAATTAGTGAAAATAAATATGTTTTTATAAAACATGCATGCAGATTGCGCAAGTCAGTAACTCAGTAAGTTGTTTAATTTAATTCACTGCGTCATAAATCCCAGCTTCCCTGAAGCTGCTTGCGACAATATCTGGACGACCTATAAAATGTTCATACAGCTTTACGAGACATTTCAAATGTAAAGGTTTTACCACAGACAAAATCAGAGGAACGGGTTTGATTGTATTTGCAGATGTTGATTCGGAGCACTGTTCTAAAATCAAAGGTAGGGTTTCGATAAGGCTATTTTTTGGCCCATGATAAATTTCAAATTAATTCCTTTAGTTATGTCTAGTAATGTTTCCTCTGTCATATTTTATAATTTATTTGCAAAACCAACCTATACTAGTCACGTGACCAAGGGGTATCTAAAGGGTCCCTCTAAAAGCATCTAAGAGGGTTATGAAGATTTATTACTTGCAGAAGACTATTCATTGTGAAAAACCAAAGAAAGATTAACCATATATCATCAGAAAACACAGAACAGGGCTGAAGTAACACAAAAAGTTAACTAATTTGATATTTTTTGGAAAAAGAACTTCTGTAATTGTAGCCATAAAAATTCAATGGAAATTGTGTACGCTTTCTTATTAGACATCTTTGCTACCTATAATAACATAAAAAAGTTAATGAAAAGCAATCAGTTAAAAAAAACGTTAACAAAAGCTTTCAATATTAAGATATATCATATTTTGAGACAAATCATTTAAAATATAACTGTGCTTGCGACCCATACCTACATGTATTCCTACAAGTATAAAGTAGAAAAAAGATCTCTACGCATTATAAGTAAGTACATCGATTTAATAGTATTTCGTTTAGATTGACGCATAGGAAGTGTAAAAATCTCTTAGGCCACACCAATAAAAAATTTTGTTCGTCGGACCTGCGAGCTCGTATTTAAACAAAACTATACAAATAATATTAATATAAAATTTCCGAACAATGGAATTCTGTGCGGTCTTCTGTTCCATTTCCGCTCTATTTATCATACTTTCAATCGATTTACTCTTCAAATCAGAAAAAATATAAATGTCCGCTCATTTTTTTTTCACGTCCCGCCTAAAAATTTTGCGTACAACATAGTAATAATATTATTAATTAACCGCTTGACCGCTTGTACTTTTTTCATCAAATGTCCGACGAACAAGAAATTAGAATGGTGTGGCCTTATCAATAAATTGTATTGCAATACTAAAAATATTTTTTGCGATAAAAAAGAACTGATTCTGTAAGTGTACACTGTACACAGACATTAAAAATAATTTATATGTACTTTTTTATTTTATTTATAGATATTGGATGCAAGATCTGAGATGTGTCTTTTATCAAAATTCATTTTATATACATTAATTTGAATTCTTAAGATATATCCTTTGATTCCATGTCTGTAACGTACCCATTTTTGTGTGAAACGTATCTTAATTTTTTTTTAAAAATGTTTTAGTAATCTCATGTACATGTGCCCCTTTGAACTTGCACAAATGACCTTGGATCAAGGTGTAAAGTATTGATTCTTATGTTCCTCCGTAAAAAAAGATATGAACAGGACACGTTTGTACAGACAGATGGACGAGGTGATTCCTATACATACCCCCAAACTTTGTTTGTGGCGGGTATAATGATAAGACCACTGGTTATATTGGCAATAGATTTAGGACAGATCAAGGCACAAACTCATCAATATGTTGTAAAATTCAAATTCACATTAAGTTAAGTTAATTAAGTTGAAAGTAGCTGGTTACTAAAGGCACTGAGTTTTTGTATACAGAAAAAAAGTATGTTAAATCTGTGAAACGGCTACATACCCAAATCAAGAAACTTTGACCTTGATTTACATTAAATAATTAATATTATTTACTGTGAAACAATAATTCTGACCTTGGTCTTTATATATTGAATCTACCATCTTTAGTGTCAAAGTTTTTGGTTTTCCTCACAAACAGACACACAGGCATTTTATAATTTAATCAATTATTTCTCTTTCATGTTTGATATCATCGTATGATTTTAATACAGGCCGGTATAAAAGGACAAGCCAGCACTACTCATAAATAGTAAAACCCGCACCCTGATAGACTTTCATGAATCAATCTCACAATAAGATGTCATGCCTAAACGAAGAGTGTACTAAAATTTCAAGAATTTGCAATGAGTATTTCTGAGAAAACCGTGATGGAAATTGGTACATACAGACACACAGATAAACAGAAAGTTGACGTTGTATTCATACAAAAATAAATGTCACCTTTTGACGTGCAAAAAAAGTCCCAATCATCTACTATTAGTAGTTGCCGAAAATATGCGAAGAAAATTTGTTACAGACAGACACACAGACAGCTAGACAGAAACACAAGGGTAAAAAAGTATACAACTCTCCTTCAGAGCTAGGATGAAATTACTTGTAATATGTTTGATTGACTGGACAATGTTATAAATGTGTATGATTCACTTTAAGTGTGTGAATAAAATTAACCACAACTCAACAGATTGCAAAATTTGCAGTCATTAGTATTTAAGTGTGTGTTGCATTGCAAACCACAACCATATTTCAGTATAATGTTTCTGTACATATAAGTAATTAATTATCAAATTATGGTTTTGGTTCAGAATGCAACACATGGTGTACTAGAAGGTTAAACTTCATAACCCTCCAACATTTTCCCATATACTTAATGTTAAAGCGGTTGAGGGTATCATACTTTGATCGTTTATTCCAATATTACCCTAACTTTTTTCTCGCAAAAAAAATACACAGCACAAAATTAGACATGTTGAAAATAATGAAAGTAAGTTTAAAATTGTTGGCAATCTGATTTCATTTTTTGCAAAAAACATGGGAAAAAAACAGCCTTGTGGAAACCTCTCCTTTGTATACCATGACTGAAACTGTTTTTTCATGAAACCTTTTGCCAGTTTTTGAACGGACAGATCCATGGGTTGTAATTTGTCTGTGCAATTCGCAGGAAAAATAACTGGTATAATGGATTTCTCCTTCAAAAAATCCATTATTTCCTCGGAGATCTGCGCCCTAAATACGTCGAAAATACACAGTCTCAAGGTCATCTTTCACCTGCTCGATGTAAGGGAGGATGATCTTCTTTACAAGCCTAAATAAAGTAGGGAAGAACTTTTTTAATACCTAATATCACAATCATACATGTTTCATATTCAGTTCAGTAATATTTAATAGAACGTTTACCTGAGCCACATCTCGCCATTGGCCCAGTGATTAGGTGAGTGGGTGATATCCCACCCTTCAATAAGACTTTGGCGAATCTGGGGGTGAGATTTGTCTGTTGTTCCCTTATAGATAACTTGTGGCTTTAAGAAATGACCACTCAGTGTCCCTGCAAAAACGGCAGTTACTAGTATTTGACGCTTGTCTCCCAGCCCCGTAATTTCTACTTGTTTACTGCTCTCTTTCTCCATATTCCACTGCGATACTGGTATAATTGGGAGACCTGTACATGTAACAATTACTCTGTAAGTAACATATCGAAAAGCATGTGTCCTGTAAGAATTCTAATAATAGAGCAACTAGGTAATTGACGGTGTTTGTATAACTTAATAGCAAGTTAATTAAGAATCAGTACCTGTATGGTCCTAGTTGATTATCAATTGGTCTGGTATTTTGTGGTCCTCGACTGCCTTTTTAATGCAACAATGAAATGCTGTTTTCATTTCGTCATAATTTGTAATCTCAGGTTTAGCAGTGGAGCACCCGCGCCGTTTAACCAAACCCATTCTGTGCATAACAGACGCAGTCCAGTGCCTAGTAAGATCTATGTCCCCTCCGTGGTCTATGTGACGAGATTTGTCTTGGGACAGCAGCGCAGCATTCCCAATGGACAAGACAGTTGTAGTGTTGATTACCCCACCATTTGCTCGCGTAGCCAAAATGTAGTCTTAATCTTGTTGATCAATTTTATCTCCAAGAACAGTTTTCCTTCCACGTTTCAGGGGCGGGATTTCTAGGACAATACAATCTTTAGTAGTGTCAAGTTTCCTCTTTCGTTCATTTAATTTTTTGACATATTTATACCCCCCGCTTCACCCCCCGCTTCAAAAGCGGGAGGGTATATAGTAATCGTTAATTCCGTCCGTCCGTCCGTCTGTACGTCCGTCCGTCCGTCCGTCTATTACGCTTTGGGGTACCCATCTCTTATCCTCAACTCCCCTTAAACCACTGAGTGAAATTTAATGAAACTTTCACAGAATCTTTATTACATATTGCCATTGTGCACCTCCTATTTTATTTTTTGATCCGACAAATTTTTTGGGTTTCCCGGCCACCGCAAAACATGGGCTTTGCCATTATAATCATATTTGAGGCGGGGGGTATCATTTAGTGAGCTCATTGCTCACAGTACCTCTAGTTTGTCTTGAAATTACGCACGGTGCATTCTGAAATACCTGGGAAATCGGAGGAAAATTTCCTCAGAGCTTTTAGTGTTCCATTTTCACTCGCATATCTGCCAATAGCGTGATCGTTGTCACTAAATTTTATATATTTTCCTCGTTTTGGGGTTTTTTGGAGAAGTCGCAACTGTGGCAACAGATTTATTGACGGCTTTAATCACCTCCCGAGGAATTGTTTCACTTAGAGCTCCGTTCGGGTTCGGTATTGAAGATTCTGGTTTGAAAAAGCTTCGTATCCCCTCCATAGTTTTTGACACAATGGATCAAATCTAACAACTTAGTTCGTATGATTCAAAAAGTGTTCAAGACTGAATAAAAGGAATGTAAAGATCATACAATGTTGAAAATCTACGCACGTCGATTTTTTACTTCTGTGAAATTTTACGCGTTTAAATCTTACGGATTCATAAAACACGTAAAAATTAGTAAAAATTAGCAGCAAGTAAAAAATACCCGTTATACGGTATCTCTTGTTTGTGCTAAACTTACCCAAATCAGTCGAATAGTGTGCGAGGTCTTACCTTAAATCTCTTGGATGGCTTGGAAGAAAAACATAATCAGTGGAATAGTTCTTATATGTAACAATTGAGCGGTATGCAAGTACTTACTTTAATATCTATAGTGGGTACAAGCAATAGGCAAAATTAGTCAAATTGTTGTCGAGAAAAAATTCCTTATTGATGTTTTTTGAAAGAGGCAAATTAGCGTCACCGATTGAAGTCGGACTATTGAGAAATCATAAACGCCCCATCGGACCTTGGGGAATTAGAGCATCGCACTTTAGCGAATCGCATCTCGTTTAATTGAAACGAGATGCGATATGACATTGGTCTGACAATTGGACCATGACGTCCGTAAAGACCTTTAGCTATCGATGTTCGGCGCAGACCATCGTATTTTGGCGACTCCATCACCCTTTGACGTGACCATCGCATTTGGAGTCTTACATACCTAAATAATACTTTTTCTTTTATAAAATTTTATGACTCCTTCTTTAAAAGCTTAAGTTTATCATAACGAAAAAAGACAACTATTAAGACACTAGTCTACCTATCAGTAGAAAAAAAAATTAATACCATTTATCAGTTATATAAAATTGTAATCAATTCATTAAACCTTTAATTTCTTAATTCTGGTGAATTTTATTACTTACAAAAAATGCTTTTAAGCAATTAATACGCTTCATTTTACTATGATGCGCGAAGTATTTCACAATTGAAACCCTAGTAGGACCCTTAAATAAACATTCTGAAAATAAATTATGGAAAATATCGGTTTGATATTTTGCATTCAATTTCAGGTAAATATTTTACCTCCAGCCTATTTGTGGTTATTACATTAGCAGTTCTGGCTGTGGTATCTCTTTTATCAATAGTACTGAATATAGGTCTCTTCTACAGTTTACGAAAAAGGTAGAAAAATAAACTTAACCTTAGTTTAAATTCATTTTAACACTTTTAGACTCATGATTTCTTCCTATAATTTTAAAATGGAAGACGTTTGATATATGACTGATCAGTTAAAAAAATATACCATATAGGCTACATGTATAAATGTATGCAAAAAAATTGCAGGCAAGATAAAAAAAAAACGTTTCAGATTGTATGATTTTGTGACAATCAAATCATTCCTCATTTGTATATCTTTTTATAAATTTTAGAAAATGCAACCTCAAGAGTACTACACAAATGTATGCAAACCTGGATACCAGCAGTCAGTCACAAGAAGATCACAGATACGATTCATTGCAAAATCCAAATTACCTAACTTTATTTTGACGCAGCTTAAAATTTCTTACCCGTTTTCCCTATTTCCCTTTTTTTGTTTTGATAAACAAAGCATGAAAAAGAAATTTTGGATTCATTAAGTACGTGTTTGGCCCTTTCTTTAGTGTATTTTTTGTCCAGAATCTTAAAAGAAAAGAAAAAAACCTTCTGTCGCCTCATTGGCGTCGGAAGCAAATTGAAAGTTGGGGGGCTAGATGTAAAAAAAAATTTTTATACCTTCTCAAAAAACCTGACAAGCAATAAAAAAAAGAAAAGTAGTGTCAATGTCCCAAACTCAAAAATCCTATTTCGTGGGGGGGGGGGGGGGGGTGTATTCGAACTTGAGTACCAAATTTTTTTTCCATAGACCACCTTTTTCCAATTATTTACCTATATTGCGATGTGTCTGTGGAAAGTGGGAGGCTGAAGTTTTCGAAGCAATGTTCAATGTCTATACTATGTATATGCTTGGAAAAAAAGTGGGGGGCTAAGTCTATACTAAGTATATATTTGGGAAAAAAGTGGGGGGGCTTAGCCCCACTATTCCCCCCCCCCCGGTTCCGACGCCTATGCGCCTGTTGTAAAAAAGTAACACCCATCAAGCCACGAATCCTGTTTTCACTTAGATACAAAACTGACTTAGTGTTTCAGCGGTCTATTTACAGGCTAGCAAATACAAAATATTCCTACTAACGAATTATGATTAGTTATGTAAGTCCTCCATCATCAGCAATCCACCTATATACGAGGGGTTATCAAAAAGTTCGTAGACTGAGGCTATAAAATTGGAACTATGTAGTCTGTCCCTTTAAATTCTAAAGTAAAATAAAACAACATTGTTTTTCAATGTCCGCCTCTTCCACCTCATACACTTATTTTGATGAAATTCCCTTGAGCTGAGTAAAGACAAAACCCTGCCTTGCTTAATTAATGACTTTACATTGCATGAACAGTGGCTTTCAATGAATATAATATTCCAAATAAATATCTACATTCGGAGAGATCCTCGCTTGATTATGCCAGCATATTTTGCTTTTGGGAGTTCAATATCAACAACACATTATCAACTTCATTTTTTGACGTGATTGATTATTTCATACCTTGACTACAAATCGACATTAACTATACATTCTTCTCAGTTTCTCTCCGAATCTATTTTGACATTAAAATACAAGTGCTCTGAATTCATATTATTTCTTTCTAGCCAGTTTAAACATTTCTTAGATGTATACCAGTTTTTTAGGGGGCAAAACCTTTTAGAATGTTGGAAAAGGAAACATTCCCCCTTTTGACGTCATTTTCAAGGCTTTACTTGTTTGGACACTTCATGTAAAATTTACGACAAAATTTTATAGAACTTCCAAAATGAAGTAAAAATTTCATATCTCATGGAACAATTGTGTCCTAACAAACACCTGAATTAATGGGATTTTTGGATGTCAAATGATCATCTCAAAAGAGTTTTTCTCAGTCACTCGTAGGTCGCAAAAACGTCATTTTGGAGGTTGCGCCGACTGGACATACCTTTGCTTACAAAAACATTACTAATTTATTGAAAATTGAAATTTATGATTTATGGTTTATTCTTTAGATAGAAAAGATTATGCTGAATAGATATTTCAAACTTCACTAATGTAACAAAAGCAGTTTTAATTCTATGGCGCTAGTTCACAAACTTTCTGATAACCCCTTTTATCTTGAGATATGTATATTCATTTTATTCGCTTTTTTGTATATTGTAATAATTGTTATTGTTGTAAATTTTTTTTAAGTTTAGAACCGGTGAGGGAACTTCCCAAGTCATGCCATGTTTATATAATAAACATAGATAAAAGTTGTCTTTCTAAATAAATATGCAGGAATTCTACAATTATTTAAATGTATCTGAATATAAATATGACAGCACATGATCTGGTTCACTATTTCCTAACTTTTGTTTGGAGATCTCCTGAACACCTGTGTGTTTTATATTCTATAATTGGGTGTTCTTTGAATATTTCTTAGAGTTTGGGTTCCCTTGATAGAGTGTGCCAGTATTTCAGTAATTTCATTTTGATATTGCATATGTATTTTGTACTTTGTAGCCATGACCAGTGGTATATCGGAATTATTGTTTACTTTCTTGTTTTAATGTAAATGGTATCCTTTGTAATTTTCAGAACATTATTCATTGAACAGTTTATCTGATGTCATTATATCCTTTTTTCAATAGAATAATTTTTAGCTTCTCGATAGCATTTTAAAGAAATTTGAGTCGCTTGTATTGCATAAATGATGAATTATTTCGCCTTAGATGATTACAATATAAACTTGAAGATTAGTTCGATTATAGATTAAATAATTAATTTGATTTACCCGATGTCAAATAGGACAATTTTATTGATAAAATCTCCCTTGACGCCTCTGGTATTTTAATGAAAATCTGACAACACGACACCACTGGCCTGTGTACTAGAGGGAATTTATCTTAAAAATGAAAAATAATACATTGTCACCACTTATGAAATGGAATATCAGCTGCAATCCTTATCTTTAAAATAAGGATATTGATATTTTCTTTCAAGTCTTTGGAAGGAAAAAAACTGATGTTCTGAAGAAGGAATTCATTCAAGAATCCATCAATTTTTTTAAGGTAAAAATTGAAGTTGGATTTAGCCCGAAACGAGCTGAATGTTCGGATGAATGCGAGTAAGAAAAAAAATTACAAGGAACTTTTGCAATTCTGCACTTAAATCAGGGCCTAGCAGAAACAGGGAGCTGAAAAACAAAAACCTCGTACCAGTTCCTCATATAGAGGAGGCAAAGGAAAAAGACATACAGGGCGACAATTTTCGCTTTCCCTTACTTAGTGACTATAGTGTCCTTTCAAAATGTATTAAAATTTGAGTGTATCACTGATGAGTGACTTAACTGATGATCGCTATCCTACATGTAAAGTGACTATAGTGTCTGATTATTATAATTTGAGTGTATCACTCTTAAAACAAACAAACTGATCCCTATGGGAATAATTACATTTCCAATGTCTTTGTCCAAGATAAAATTAAAAAAAGTAAATGTACTTTATTTCCTCATCAATGTATATTGATTCATCAATAGGTGCGGTTAAAGAATCACGTGCGAGGCGGGACAAATAGCTAGACAGAAGCAGGGCTGTGAGCACGTGGATTGGCGGAATCAAGGCATATAAATATAGGGCATAACTGTCAAATTTTTCAATTTCATGACGATGTTCAATCGATTGGCTTGCGTGATAATTTTATGCATTGGCGTTTATGCAAATAGTCATGCAAGCCAATCGATTGATCACATCATGAAATCGAAAAAATAAGACAATTCTTCCTCAAATTATTCATTTCTTCAAACTGTCATTCGCTTATAACTGCATGTACATGTGTACATACTGTAACAATTATGTTCTGTGAATTATCAAAGAATAAAATATTCATTTCATTTTGAATTTAGAATATTATTGATATGCTCTTTTGTAATGGTTTTTGTGTCTTCAATTTTCTTATTGGATAGTTCAACATGAGTGCATCTGAATTATTCCATTATAATTAAGGCAAACAGGATTTGTATGCATGCTCTGTCGTTGGTTTTTACCACGCGCAAAGGGTTGCTCACATTTTCACATACATAGCCAACAGAATTGCACGTAGTTTCGATCGAAACATCAAAAGAAGAATACGATCTATCAGTGCTATAAAATACTTAGCCCGAAACAATAAAAAAGTTTTACTCGATTTTCTTAATGCAAGACAACATGTTTTAAATCTGACCAAAAACAAATCAAAACATAGTGAATTCTTATTGCTAGGAGTGTAATTCATCCCAAAATCTTCGACAATAGTCACAAAAAACTACTTGAGGACAGATGATACAAACAAAAATGGATGCCTGGATTGGTATAAACTTTTCCTCACAGCAATATTAATAAAACATGTACAAAAGACACCTGCATAATTCTTTTCATTTCTTTTTGTTTTCTGATTTTTTTTTACCTAAATGTTACCTAAATATTTGTGTTAACTATGTAATAGCGCCTGTGTAAAACCTGTTAACCAAAGTATCTAAAGTTATGTTATATGTGCCAATATATGCAATGTATAAGCCAATAAAAATACTACTATATATTTTTGGGCCCGTTTTTATTCAAAATGATGTAAAAAAAATTCTAGAATATAAAGAAATTGTTAACCTTCTATGGTGTGTAAAAACCATCTGAAACCATCCTTATTATTCCATACAAATATTTCTCACTTCAAATCCCATTTTTGTAAAAATTAAAACAAAAAATTAAAAACTTCGCGGTAAAACTTTTTACACATTTAAACATGACTCAAATTTTCAAATTGTTTGAAAAAAAGTTTGTTTGTATCATCTGTCCTTATCGAAGATTTACAAATCCTCAGACAAAAACAGGTATATTACCAGTGAAACATATAGAGATAACGAGCAGTATTCAAGATCAAAAGTATGCATTTGCTCACACAGTCTCGTTTTTGTTTTTTGTTGTTTTTTTTTTTCATTCATGACAATTTTTAAACTTTTTCTTTTAAGGATTGTGAACGAATTTAAAACTATAAAACTATAAAACTCTTTGAAAAAAAATATTCGAACATTTAAAACAGGGCTAAGTTAAATGCTAGGATAATTTATTATATAAAATTGGACATCTAGAACTGACATAACAATGAAAATTATTTTAAAATATGTATCCTTTTACAATTTCAAAGCGTTATCATGTTACACAAAAATTCTCCTATAGAAAGTGCGCAGAAAATATGAAACATATACGATAAATCAATAAAAAGGTTAAATCTTGGTTACATTGAAATAGCTGAGTTTTAAACTTTTTCTTGATTTCAAAGTTGTTACTTAAATTAAGACCAATGTTCCTTTCAGCGTAAAATTTGCACTCTTGTTAGGTTAATAAATGTACATGTATTTACATCCTTTTTCCGTTTCAGTTTCAGAAATCTGGGACACACACTCTTGAAATAGCCCGAAGTGATTGTAAATAACCATTCGATAATGGTACTGTAGACCTTTACTTAGAAAATAGGCGTTTAAACCTTTTCACATGACCAAAGTTGAAAAAATGTATATGTTACGTATGGATCACTTGGTTTTTTACAAATGGGTAAACCTTATTTTGATAATTTCTCTAATTTTTCATTATTTAACAAGTGAGGAACATCATTATAATCCAAAATACACATCTGCCTATTAACTTAAAAGTATCATTTCATATTTCTAGAGAATCAATACCTTTGACAACGCTCAATACGAAGAAAAGTACGGGAGATTTTGAAGGTATTTTGTTTTATAGATCAAATTAATAATCATAATATAAACAACTGTTAAAACAAAGTAAAATTAGCATAAATTCATCGTCATTTTAAAATTTTCACAGGGTTTAAAATCGGTTACATTGATGAAAACCAGCACATTCAGTGTCCATTTCCTTCCTTTGGTGTTAATTGTAATTCTGAATGTTCTTGTGAGAAGGAAAATTGCCACCATGTGCATGGATGTTCCGTGAATGCGGAAGGTATTGTTATGTTTATTTAAAATATTTAAATTAAAAACGACAGATTTCACCAAAGTTCTAAAAGAAAGTACAGGTAATACTGACATTCAAAAAAATACTACATTTTATCTATGTAGGTTCATAGTTATACCATGATTTAAAGAACTTGCTATTTATAGATTGTCCCCATGGGTATTTTGGAACTTCATGTGAAAAACCTTGTCGTTATCCAAATTATGGGAAAGATTGTCAGGGGAAATGCAACTGTAGTTCACAACTCTGTAATAATACTTATGGCTGTGCTGGGGTTTAAGTGAAATGTTAAATATAAAGATATAATTATGTACATTTATTGGTTGATTGTATATTGTTTAACGTCTCTTTTGAGAATGTTTCACTCATATGGAGATGCCACAATTTGCCAGTGGAGAGCTGCAAATTTTGTCCTATATATTCGGCACTTAGGGCCATTCAGCAGGTAGGGATCTTTTTCGTGCCAGCACCTACTGCGACATGGGACCTCGGTTTATACGGTCTCACTCGAAGGACCGGTCTCAACGTCCCAGAGTGGGATTTGAACCCGCGACGTAAGGATTGACTCTTTACTTCGCGACTCTTGAGCAGATGCTCTAACCACTGCACCACACGGGCAACCATACATCCAAGATAATAATACTAAAGGAATACTTTAACGTCCATTATCACAAAACATCTTTTCAAGATATGTTTTACTTATGGATATGAAAAGTGGGGTTTATTGAATGCACATAAAACGTAGATGATACAGTGTATTACCAAATAAATGTACAGTTACCTCATCCAAGACGCTTCAAAATTTTAAAGCAGTTACATGTCATATAATATGAGTGAAACCAAGTTTGTTGCAAGCATGGTTAAATGCAGATAAAAAAGTATAGATCTCGGTAAATCTGTAAAAAAAAAATCTAATATGTGAAGAAGTCTTAAACACTGATCCCTGGAAATTCCGTATGTGTAATAAGGTGAATTGGAACAGTAAGCATCCCACATTAACCGCTCACATCTGCCGTTAGCACTATCTTCTGATCAATTAAATGAAACTTTTCGAAATTAATTTATTTAGCGTTAAAAGCTGGTAGACATAATTAAAAAAAAATACGTGAGAGGTTTTGCGCAAAATTTACGTGCAAAAAAAAACTTTAAAAAATGGCTTGTTTTTCGTCGACAGCATAAGCTATGCAACTTTGAGTATTACATATAAAGACAAATAGGTATACATTGATATCTCATAATTCTTCGATATAAAGAATATTCTGCACGATGTATAATTTGGAAAATGTACAATTAGCCTTCAATTCTGCATAATTTCTCCAACTTTAACCAAGACCCTATTTTCTAGGCAGAAATAATACTTTCAGTTAAATTTTTTACAAGAAATGACTCAAAGTGCTTTATGTATTTAGAACCATTTGAAACTACACAGACAAGCACTTCTTTATCTTTGGCAACTTTATCATATCAAAACAGTTATAATGACATTAAGTTTTATGAAACTGATTATGTGACGCCTCCTTTGTCCGGAGGGTTAACAAAGAGGAATACTGTTTATACTCAAGGGTTTACCAATATATACATTTACATGTATGCCAATGGAGAAAAAACCTCTGCAGCACCTAATATCAGAAAAGATTTGGCTAACCATTTTTTTATTCGATGTTTACAGATGTGTGCATATGTAAATTAATAATAGAATCAATGCATAATTATAAATGTCGTTAATTTTTGTTTAATACATCTCGTTATGTTTGAATCTTTATGAATTTTTGTTCAGAAAAATAAAGAGAATTTATTTTGGCAGATCTTGATTGCGTGAGCAAAGAATTTGGAAAGACGAAAAAGCCTATCTTATTCAAGTTAACAGTAGGAATGATTAGTATTGCCTGTATGTTTTTCAGCCTTTATCTGTTTTGTAACTGTCCATGTGTATGTAAGAAGAAAAGATACATTGATATATACCATGTATAATTTTGTTTTTATTGATACTATATCACTAATGAGTGATTCCTTTTTTTATTCTTTAATTACAAATAAATATGAAATATTTACACAGTGTTTTAATTTAAAAAAATACATTATAACTTTCAGTATTGTTATTAGTTTTACTATTGAAGAAATGACAAATCTTAAACAGCGTCTTTTACTACATGTGTTTAATGATTTTCACTTGATGCCTTTCTTAAATTTGTACAAGTTTTTAAAATGCATATTGGTTATTATTTCTCGGCTTTCAAAAATATCATTTTCAAAATGAATATATATTATATAGAAAAGAACAGATCTGAATGGGGAAAAAACTCGCATTTGCCTTCCGGCCTTCCGCCAAAGTTTAGGAAGTATTAAAAAATCATACTTAATCATTTTCAAAGCAAAAGTGTGCATCTAAACACAAAAAATTACATCTATAATCCAATTAATATTTATGAATTATGTTAAGGTTTATTTGACCAGGTTGATGTACTTTTGACACCAATGAAGGCGTACAATAGGCAACAAGTAAAGTAGATTTGTAGAATTTAACTTTGACCATGTGTGAAATTTTTCTTATACCCCATTCCAGATGTCGATTGATAGCATCAACACTACTGTAGTTGTGATTAACTTTTTTTTCAAATTCCCCCGGTAATTCCAGGACTCATTACCTCTCGCTTGTTTTAAATTACTGCGTTTGAGATGGAAATTAATGGTTTCTATGTCTGTGATATACAATGTACCTAATGTGAGTGAATAAATTGATATCACATTTTCTGTGTTCAGTTTCAGTTCCGCGTTTAAGCAACAACCATATTTTTTAAAAATATCAATACGGCTATTTTCACAAAAACAATTTTAAACGTCTCGCCGGTGCTGCAACTTCCCGTTTTCCTACAACAAGATACACAATCATTTTACAGCGAGACCTAAAAATAATTGAACCGGTTGAAAGATGAACCCCTTCAGAGTAATACAAAATACACTTGACAGGGGAAAATATACTGCACTTTTATACCTGATAATTTATATTAAGCTAACCCAACTCAAAGAGCAGCAACAAAGTTTTCCTCATAAAATAAGTGCATCCATTTAAATTAATAGATGCTTTTAATATTTATGTATCATGATAAGGTTTATTTATTATTGATGTACTTTTGACGCCAAAACACTGAAGGCTTACAATAGGCAACCAGTAAAGTATATTTGAAGAATTTAACTTTAACCATGTATGAAATTTTAAAGCCCATTACAGGTGTCGATGGATAGCATCAACACTACTGTAGTTGTGATAAACTTTTTTTTTTCAATTTCTCCCTGTAATTCCAGGACTCCTTACCTTTCGCTTGTTTTAAATTACTGCGTTTGAGGTGGAAATCAATGGTTTCTATGTCATATACAATGTACCTAACTTGAGCTAATAAATTGATATCACATTTTCTGTGTTCAGTTTCAGTTCCGCGTTTTAGCAACACCCAATTTATTTTTTTTCATATATCAATACAGCTGTTTTCACAAAAACAATTTTAAACGTTTCGCCGGTGCTGCAACTTCCCGTTTCCCTATAACAAGATACACGAACATTCTACAGCGAGACCTAAAAATAATTGAACCTCGTTGAAAGATGATCCCCTTTAGAGTAATACAAAATACACTTGACAGGGGAAAATATACTGCATACTATGATAATTGTTATTCCTTTGAAGTAATAGACGGACGGTAATACCACAGGCACTTGTTTCGGAAATATTTTTTTAACCAATAGTCTAATAATAATACAAGATATCTAACTATGAATTACACTAAGCATCACCTTCTCAGAAACGCACTCATTTACACTTTTAGATGAAATGCACTGGCAAAATTTTAATACCTTTCTCTTTTACGATTATTTATTGACACAACCATGTACGACATGTATGTCTTTGTTTTAATTTATCTCCGTAAACAGCGTCAAAACTCTGGAACTCAACCACGAAACGGTATGTGCTAATCCCGCACAACAATTTTGACAGGCTAAAATCTGTATCTAAAATTAAATCGAAAAAATGCCGTAGTGTTTTATGAAAATTGAGACGTTATCAAATTTTATTTATTCAATGCAATAGTAACTGCTTTATTTAGTTTTGCACTTTGCCCGAGATCAGCACATATGTTTCGTGGTTGAGTATCATTTTCATACTATAGATTTAAAAATTATTTTCGAAACAAGTGCCTTTTGGTCGTACATACAGACGGAAGGAATTTAAATTATTAAAATGAAGGGAAATTTCCCATTTTCCTGTCAGATCAAAACGTGGCAAAAATAGGGTTGAGGTGCATTAAAAAATCTTTTGTAATAAAAGCATCTGTGAAAATATCATTAGATTATATTCAGTACTAGTGGTATAGGAGGAGTTTTTGATAAGAGATGGCTACTTTTCAATATTATTAAAATTATTGCAATGTGTATTTTTTGCCATGGGAAATCCAAATGTTGTGCCCGCTCAAAAAGTCAAATAAAAGATGCACTAGGTAACAAAGATTCTGTGAAAGTTTCATCAAATTACATGTAGTGGTATGAGAGGAGTTGGGATAGGGAATCAGATGTTTTACATAGAAATATATAGGAAAAATCTTTGAGAATCTTCTTCTCAAGATGGACACTTGGCCACTATATATCCTCCCGCTTTTAAACTTGGGGTATCCTGTTATAATGTATTTTGCTGCAATTTTTCTGTCACTATGATGAAAAAAAAATTTCCACCCTGGGGAAACCAAAGTTCTTATTCTTTGGAAATATATAGGAAAAATCTTTTACTCCTTTGGATTCTCAAGAATCACTGGGCATTGACAACAAAATAGATACATATGTGGAATAATTTAATATAGATTAACATTTCATAAACTTTTTCTCATTAAGCTAGGGTGAGGAATTGGGGCCACAATGAATCTTCAGTTTTACATAGAAATATATAATTTGATCATTTTACCCCATAACAATTTCTTCTTTAATTTACACTTGGCCAGTGTCATTATTCTACAGGGATTACTTTTCTTCACGTTGGTTATGCAGATTTTTAAATTGATGGTAACACATGACCCCCGATCATTATTCCGGGGGGTCATCATCAAAGTTTTCATAGAAATATATAGAAACAGCTGTTGTGAAACTTAACTACTTTCAGTAAAAATAGGGCCAAAGGATGCATTTTCATATACTTATGTGCCCATGGAACAAGGATCTTGTAATTAGATTTCAAAATGTCTAAATTATGATCAGCAATATTATTGGATGCATTATGTAGCGCCAAGGGGGAAATCTGGTAAAGAATCTCCAAGGTCCCTTCGACCATAATTTCATGTTTTCATAATTACATATTTTTATTGTACATGAACCAACATTTTTTCAACAAAAGAGAATTGATCTCTCAACCTCATTTTTTTAGCCGAATATGGATATTTAATTATTTTATAGGAACTCGTCTGTTTAGTTCATGTATGAGATACCCCTATCATTAGTCCCCTACTGGTAAAAACGGAGGGGACTATTGGTTTTCTCTGCATCTGTCTTTCCGTCCGTCCGTCTGTCTGTCCCCATCTGTCTGTAAGTCTGTCCTACTTGGTTTTCCGCACTTTTTTTCTAAACGCTTGAAGATATTTAACTGAATTTTGGTATGTGAGTGTATCTTGATGAGTTACAGACCAAGTTTGAATTTTGTGTCGCTTGTTTTTCGAGCTGAGAACATATTAATGTAGTGATGCATTCAGTTGACTGCTGTAAACATTTTAACAATGTTTTAAGCATTATGCTTTTCAAAACTTATCATTTATAAGAGATTTTTTGTAACATTTTCCTTTTACATAGCTGAATACCATATCTCAGTCTGATGCAATAAGCATCCACTTGAATTTTAAAAACTCACAGTTGTATGTTCACTACTTGTAGTTCTTCCTTGTAATGCTTATTTTTGCACATATTGAGGATGTCGATCTCAAATGAAAAAAAACTAGGTATTTATGGAAAATGATGGTACGTCTCTCGTACATCGAAAATTTGGCAAGATTTGTTTTAATTTTCAATTTGACTTTAATACAACTTAATCTTTTTCCAGAGAGTCCTCAAAGGTAAGATGTTGATGTTTAAGTCCATGTTCATTTCAAATTATATTTTAAAAGTTCAATTTTAAATTCAATATCTAATGAAAGGATTGTATTTGATTGTAAAAGCAATATAGAACATTTATATGTAATTAATAATATATATTCCTCATTTCTAAGGAAACATACATCTGTTTATGCGGCAAATATTAAAGGTAAGTAACAAATTCTGACATATGATTGTGTATATCTTAGTAATATTTTTTATTATCGTGTGATTTCTAAAATGCTTTCAAAATATTTTAAAGGCTGTAAACAGCAAACATTTTGATACCAGTGAGTTATATATATGCTATTATATATGATAAGGCTGTCCGAAGGCTTAACATGTCTTACAAGTACAAATTTTATTTTGAGCTTGATTTTCAATATGTGATCCTTGTTTGAAGTTGCGGTCAACTTGAGATAACAGTTTAATCAGGTATTATAATAAAAAATTCTGTGATGTCAGATGACTGTGTTGATCACGTGAGGGACATTTTTGATATTCATAAATGTTGCACAAAAATCACCTCGGCACAAGTGCAAAACGAAAATATTGTGCAAAGTTTGTCACATAGATCAATTCATCGTGATCTCTGGTACATAAAAAGTGCTGGGGGCAGGTTTCATTTTTACTTCTTAAGAAAATATTGTACATTAAATCAAAATTACCAACGTAAAGAGGGGTATTTTCCACACTTTATCGCGAATTATACAAAAACATATAAACTACATACGATCCCCCAGCAAACTTCAGTTAGAAGACTCACTTCTCTTTTAGATTCACGCAGAATATCTTCAATTTATCCTTGTCTTTCACGTGTGCCAGTCCAATATAAACACGATTCATAAATTCTAACTCTGTCTACGGAAGTGTAAGGGGGGCGTTTCAAATATAATCTTTTGCTATTGCTTGAATATATGCATATCGGACAAGCAAAAGGAATAGAGGCATTTAAATATCAAATGTTAAACATAATAACAGCACACACAAGCTTAAAAACAACCCTTATTCTGAAATTAAATACAAATTCCCATAATAAATCTACATGCCGTGTAATAATTATGACATTTTCCCCGTCATGTCAGCTCAAATATGCAGTGACATGACGTCATATTCTATTATGATGTCATATCTAGGTAGTTTAGAGAAGTTACTACAGTTTGAGCAGTTTGATATTTTACGGGCAGCCTTATCCTAGCTGCGTATATTATATTGAACATTTTGTCTAGAATTACATGTAAATGTGATAAATCATCCTTGATCGTCAGATATCCGTTTTAAAAAGGTTTTTGATTCGAAACCCGGCCTTCCGCTAGTGACCTAAGCAACTGTTTCTCTCCCAGCGCTCAAAACTGAAAATAAAAATGAATGTTGTTGGTTCTTTGGATGAGACTTAAAAACGTAGGATGTTGCCTCAGGTGTTGGCACTATAAAGACTTTTCATTGCTCGATAAACTTGGTGCTAAGCAAATTTCTATATATGAAGCCCTTTGATCCGCTTGCTTGTAATTACATCTCTATGTGAGAGAAACACTCGCGACTTGGACCTAAAACAGCAAACATTTTATCAAACAATCGTCTGTCATGCATGTTATTCTGTTAAGGCATGAAGTTTTGTTAATCATATAATTATACTTACATTGCTTGCAATGACTACAAGGTTTTTATTCTTATTTACTAGATTGCGACCCCGGTTTAACAGGAAGAGATTGTGCATTTCCTTGTCGTTATCCAGGGTTTGGGAAGGGATGCCAAGAAACGTGTAATTGTGTAAAGGAATATTGTGATAAAGAAAATGGATGCCAAGGTATTACGTGTATTTATAATTACATGTCAGCTATTATCATAAAATTTTAAACCTTTTTCAAAAATGCATTTTTTCACATGAAAATTATTTGAATACATTGTATCTACGCAGTACAGTTAAGGTGCGCATTGGAAATATCGACTAAATTTTGTATTTAAAAATGTATTCGTAATCGGGATGGCGATTATTTTTAGTACATTATTTATATCGGATAATTGTAATTATAATTAATAACTACATATCGAGGACGATTATATTTTATATTTAGACTAGTCACGTGATGCGGCAGTCACGCGATTTTAGCACATTGACTTGAAGTATTGATGATACATATAAATGTCACCAGTGCAAGGGCATAACCAAGATAAATTTCCAAGTTTAGTATATAAATATTTTCAACACGTATTGTAGTTTCTAAAAAGTGCTGCGATCCTGTCTAAATTCTGCAATTTCATTGTTAAAATTATACTTGTATGACCGAATGCTATATTTTTTGCTGGTCAGCGGCATGAAATATTGATATAAATAAATTGTTTTTAAGATTTCATCAGGATTGCAGCACTTTTCAGAAACCTTAATAGTTCTATAGTTGAAATGTAAAAGCTTACTTTGATCCATAGAGTGTATGCCCTTGCACTAGATCGATTTATAAAGACCCCCCACGTAACCCTCCGATGTACTTGCATACAAATATACGGCAGTGTTAATTAAATACGTAATATACAGAAAATATATTATTTAAATAGCGAAGAAGACATTAAATTCAATTTATTGGCCCATAGAATATCTGTAAATAATATTTTATTAAATTAGAAAATACATATTTTGTTGAGAAAATATTACTTGATCTGTGTCTCACTGCATACAAACTACGTCACGTTGTAAGAAATGACGTCATATTGACAAGTGTATTGCGATCAGTGACTTGTTTATAACTTGTTATGTGGGATTTAACTAACGACAAAACAACACGTTGTAGTAAGTTTTTATGTAGTTTGATGATTTCTTACTGGTTAAATTAGCAGATAAACTCATTTTGTGGCATTTTAAAGAAATGTTGTATGACGTATATTGTGTATGATGTCACAGTCAAGTTTTCCCGTACAAATTAGGCTCCGCCTCCTTTTTGTAACCTTAACTGTGCTGCGTATTTAAATCTTGAACATCAACGCAACTTCAAAACTAAATTGAGCAGAGTAATGTTATTGTATATAAAACGATAACTAACACATCATGGCTAAAAGGGAACTTTCATTATTTTACTTAAAACGTTTAGCTTGAAAAGAAGAAATAGAGAAGAAAAATTGTTATCGTTTCATTTTATTGATGTTATTTCTTTTTTATATTAGTATAGGTAAATAACGTTCTCTTTGTTTCTACTTATCTTTGTCAAGTTCTCAGTCATAAGTTTGAGAATGAAGAAAAAATAATAAGACAGGAATAATTCCTTTGAAAGTCAAAAATCTGACATCACCAAAAATTTGGTAGCTTGGACAGTGACGCCAAATGTCGCCTGAATTTTGCAACTACGCTACCTTTAAAATACAAGATAAGCTTTTAAAAGAATATTGAATATATAGATGGCTTATTTACGCTTTTTATAATAATTTGCTAATTGATTACTATGAGTATTTTGTAGATGGTTCTCGAACACTCTCTCCCAGAACAATAACAGACAAAACTAAGCTGCATTTCACAACGAGGAATATTTCAAGTAAACATTTACATTTTTTAAAACAAATTGCCTCTAAAAAATCTCAAATTACATATGTATTGAAACCGGATTTTTGATATGCATTGATGAAGATCAAAATATCACCACTTGATTTTATTCAAGAGATTATACTTAAAACAATTATGCAACTTGTAAATATACATTTCTAACATTATTTAAAATATCACTTTTTTCTCTATTGATAAGGTATAACACTGTTAAATCATGCTGGTTTTTTTTTTCAAGTATGTCAAAATGGAAAGAAATGTGAAAATAAATGTCGATACCCAAGTTATGGCAGCAATTGTCAGCTAGAATGTTTTTGCATTGAGGACCTGTGCAATCATGTCTCCGGATGTCACACAAATGGTAAGTACATATAATTTAACAGTGGAGTTTTATGAAGAGACTTACTTTTACATTCGACAGCTTACTTGGACATTTAAACCTGCGTCATGTACAGAGGTACGGGATTGAAAAAAAGAAGATAGAAAACATCTCAAGAGGTGAAAGTTATTGTATTCGGGGCTTAGAAATAATTTATCAAACAAAAATTATAATTGATGGTAAAATAAAATTTATTTGGATACTTTATTCACGAGAATTAAAATATCCTTTTATTTTAAATAACTTAAGAAATGAAATAACTGAATAAAGAAGAAGACACATTTCGGTAGGAAAACTCGGCAGAAGTTAGTCAAGACCTGAAGGGAGGTTGTTGAGGGTAGTAATATTGCCGTTTTCGTCCTAGACAACGTAATATGATCTTTTAAATATCCTGTTATTATCTTTTTGTTAAATATTAAGATCAATATTTTTTACTGAAAATAGCTACCGTATATTTTCCTGTTGTAAAAGTAAGCCGTCAACTGTAAAAGTCAACGTCTTTGCAAAAGTCCATTAGAAACACTCAAATGTTACTATCTCAAGTGTACTTAAACATAATAATATCAGATTTAAAAATAAAGTCCTTGTTTTCGTGAATGTTACAGAATAACCTCCTCGGTCTAGAAATGTTGTTTGAAATATAAAAGCCGAGTCGTTAGCGGAGGCTTTTATATTTCAAACAACATTTCTAGACCGAGAAGGTTATTCAGTATTATTCACGACAACAAGGAATTTATTTCTATTCTACAGTGTACCATGTCAACAAAAATCGCTAAAATACGGCTGATCGTTTCCTCAATAGAGAAACGAATTAGGTAACCATGCCTCGATTACGCTGTTCCATTTAACACCAGAGGTAAAATTTGTTTACTTACCCGTGTATGGAATGCAGACGATTTGAGCTTTCATTACATTAAAATAGCCTTTTTAAATTATTATATAATTTGCTTGTAAAATGTATTGATCAGTTATAATGAAGAGACAATAACAAAATCATGTTCCTGTTTTACTACTCTATTGGAACTAAAATCACGTAGTTTATATATATAGGGAGGTCCGTGGAATAGCCTAACTTAGCTATAAAAACCGACGTTCTTCAGCAACTTTATGCAATTTATAGTGCTTATAAATACTGCAAAAGACGACACATCGATGCGGTTTAAACAAGTATTTTATTCTACAGCCAAACATGCATTTGACTATTGTTCAGATTTGATACGTGTTTCTGATTAATTGGAAAGTAATGTTCGCGGTTTTTCTTTGATCTTTGTAATAATCGTGGTAGAATGAGTATTAAAACAGAATAGCCACCTCCGATCTTGGATCACACAACTGTTTCTTCGACTAAGTATAAGTTATTAAAATGAAAATTATATAAACAAACATTTTTAATATGTTCAACTTTAATCCATATTGTAAATCACACAAACCCGATCCTTCATAATAAACCTATTTGTCTTAAGTTTGATATGATTTAGAAAGTGTTAAGATAATAAATCAAACTGAAAGAGTTTGGTCATTTACATGTAATCACTTGATGCTCAATGTTTCATATGCAGTTGCTAATGGTACATGTATATTGCTAGATATAAATAAACTTGGTTTTCACTAAGTTTAGTTGTTTGTTTGTATGTGTAAAAATGTGGAATTAACAAACAGTGATCGATCTTTTAAAACAACATATACGTATAAACAATTAATATCTATGTTGAACTTACTACGGAAACTTTACGTCTGTTGGAGTGGCTATGGAAACTAAGTGTGCACAATTTTCATCAGTTGTTTTTTTTATTTTTATGAAGCAGAATTTAATTTTTAAAGGTCTACAAAAGAACTGTTTTTAATTGAATTTGACACTTATTGTAAATGTTGATGACTGATAAATGAATTGCATTTTCCTTTATTGTTGATTTTTTTTTTTAATATAAACCAAGCTAAATAAATAGAAATGTACATGTATCAGGCTGTAAGTGATATTTAGAGAACAGTTAACGAGTAATAACTTAATTTATCGCACATCCACATTAGGGCGGGACGAGTTGGGCAGCAACGAGTCTCGGCTAATGTGGATGTACGATAAATTAAGTTATTACGAGTAACTGTTCTATAAATAACTTGTATCATGGATAACTCCGCCTACATTCCTTATATAGCGTTAGTGGAGCGGAAACAAGTTAATATCTAGAAAAGTCTAGAATTTTTTTTGATAAACTCCGCCCACCGTCGCAAAGCATTGTGGTATAGCGCAACTCGTGTGCAGACGAACATTTCCAGTATAACAGCGAGAGAAAATGGACGACAAAATCGGCACCATCAATTTTGATGAGATTGACTTTTTAGCAATAACCGAGGATGATTTCACTCTATCACAGATATGTGATGCCATTGAAAAAGAAGAGGAACTCATTGATGGTATGAATCACTTTGACATTAACCCGACAGGCGCGAATGCGCTGAACCTCGATCTGTTTGGAGAATTTAATTTGGACGGCATGGACGGAGGTGCCACCGATAAATTCAGTGAAACGAACAGCGATGAGTCGACCAAACGTTTCGGGGGAATTTCTGATTCCGAAATTGAGAAGTTGATTTCTAGTCAAGAAAATCAAAATACAAAGAGAAATACTCGTTGGGCATTTGGGGTTTTCGAAAAGTGGCGCCAAGAAAAAAACAAGAATCTGCCTTTGGAACTTGCAGTACCGGAACTTCTACACATGGATGTTTCTACTATGAGTTATTCATCGACACATTTTGTATGCGACGCACGGAAGAAGGACGGAAGTGAATACCCACCTAAGTCGGTCTACTATCTAGTTTGTGGATTGTTAAGGTATTTGCGAGACAACAAGAGACATGACATTAATTTCTTTTCAGACTTGAAATTTGCAGAGTTTAGAAAAACGCTGGATGCTCAAATGAAATCCCTCTTGTCTAAAGGACTGGGAACTAAAGTCAAACAGGCAGATCCAATAACTCAAGAAGACGAAGAACTGCTTTGGGAAAGAGAAGTACTGGGAAACAAGTCCGCGGAAACGCTACAGTATACAGTGTTTTTTTACATGTGTAAATTATTCGGGTTGCGGGGATTTGATGAGCATAGAGACTTGACATGTGCAAACGTCACGATTGGTGAGGATGGGCGAGGTAAATACATCCACTTTTGCGGCGGTTCAAACAAGACTTTTAAGGGAGGACTTGCCCACCTATCTCTGCAAAGTAAAAACATTCGGCACTATTGTCAACCAGGTACGGTATTTTTCCTTTAGATTGATTTTTTTACATTTAAAACTACAAATTGATGAATATAAATTTATTTTTGTTACTTTTTTTTTAAAGGAGATCGATGCATAGCCGACTATTTTTATCAGTACCTTGATGCACTTGGAAACGAGGGGGAGTTTTACAGACGTCCACTTGCAGGGAACCCTATTCGATATGGTGCACAAGTTGTTGGTGTTAATAAGATTAAAACCTTCATGAAAATCATCTGCAAAAAGGGGGGTCTCATTGGAAACTTTACTAACCACAGTGGAAAGCGCACCTGTGCTAGCCAGTTGTACAGCGCTGGAATGGATGAACAGGCGATCATGGAGCGAACCGGACATAGGTCAGAGCGAGCAGTGCGGAAGTACAAACGATCATGTCCAGAGGTAGCAGAGAATGTCAGCAAAATACTTGATCCACCGGCGCCGAAAGCAATGAAAATGGAAACACCGTATGACGAAAATGATAACCAAGAACCTATGTGTGCTGAAAATACGCTGGGAAAAGTCTGTGAGAGTTTGCAGTCTATGGCCTCTAGCAGCAATTCGTCTAAACAAATTGACAACAGGGCAATGGCGGATTTGACCAACAAGTTTCAGTTTGAAAACTGTAAAATTTCGTTCAATTTTTGAGACAAACGCTTGTGACATGGCTTAATGAAGAACAATTTGAAAATTTGGTTTAAATCATACATGACAGTACATGTGTCAACTTTTTTTTTTTGTTGGTTTGTGAAAAAAAATAAAATGTGTTTTAGCACTTTGTCTTTATTTTAAAAGTGTGCAATAACAAGTTATCACATTGGAAGTTAACGCATGCTTAAGCTCCACCCCCTTTCATTTTAACTGGATTTAACATTTAGGCAACTTCAAAGGAAAAATACCGCATCCATGATACAATGTGATATTTGAACAAATTTTATTCCAATTATGTCTTAAAAATTGAGTTACGTTTAGCACTCTTGAACAGACTTTCATAAAGTGACTAGTTTACAAAAACAAACAGAATAAAAGCAAAACAATCTAAAATTAATGTATATTTACTACGCTTTCATTGATATATTTCAAACACAGATGTGAGCGCTGGTAAGAATACCGTTCATACTACCTCTGGATTTACTGGATTCACTAGATTTGATAGTGTTTTGACCACAGGTGAGCATTTAAAATACTGTGAGAGCAAACATAATTTACTTATTTTTTAACATTGTTGCTGCAAATGTCATTGTTTCAAAAGCTACAACTCATTTTTAAGAAGTAAAAGCAAATCTTATAAAAATAGATTATTTAATTGTAATAACCATCAACATGCAAAAAAGATTTGTCTTTTTTTTCAATGCATAACGTTTGTTTATCCCTTTGAAAAATCGCGATAAAAAAATTCTATGTAAGTATTTTCATTGAAAATACGATGCATATTAGGTACACAGTGTATTTATAACAAAAACATTTATTTTGCATATATTAGTACTTGCGATGAACATTTTAGTGCCATATGAGGATTTTCCCAGAAAAAACTTAAACTTTTTGAATATTCAAAACACTATTGAAGCAAAACTTTTAAAAAAAAAAATGCATGCTGTTGGAAAATCATCGTTTTGATATTTTCACAAAATATAAAAGGCCTGTAATGTCATATGCATATAAAAACAGCATTTATAGGATGTTGATATCGATGGTCGGGAATTTTTTGACTTTTACAAATAGCATTGTCAATAAAGTTTTCTTTATTATCAGACTATACGGCAATACTATATCAAAATTTTATCTACATAAATACCCTTTAATGTGGTGAACTCATATTCAAAAATCTATTTATTTGACGTCATTAATGACAAATATATGACGATATGTGCCAAGCACATAGACATTGTCAAAACAGGTGACGTTAAGCGGGAATGTAGAGAACCAATTTTTCAAGCAATGCTATATTCAGCAGGATATGACTCCTCTTCACAGGGAAAAGGGATGTTAATGATTAAAAAACACAAACATAAGTACGGGAGTCAGGTTTATGTCTAGTTTAAAGGGTTTTAGGTTGAATTGACTGGTTATCCAGGAGAAGAGAATAGATAACTTTAATCAAGAACTAAAAAGACAAGAGAGCGGGACGTCGAAGTCATAGGCCTACGTAAAGACAATTGTTAAACAATTCGATCCGTTAAGTTTTTAATCGGGACTATGAAATTGTCTGTTAAAAGAATGGAGGTGAATAACGTGGTAACTAAAACAAAATAAAATACAAGGCTAAATGTATGCTTAAATGAGTTTTTAGAGGCACAGTATCCAGAACAAATTCACAAACATTACTAGATACGTGTTGACGAAATAGAAGATATTGAAAATGTTGGCATTTTCCTAAGACACCCTGGTATTTATCGTTATTGTAAAACAGGTCACAAAAAAAATTGGAGGAAGGGAATATCTCTCTTTATGCTAAATATAAATACAATCTCATTAAATAGAACGTTTTTTAAAATGACAAATTAAAGAACGTATACAGGACTGTGATTTTTATCCGTTTAAAATTCATCAATTCATTACAAATAGACACCAAAAAATTGTATTGTCGATAATTAAGCAACAATTCTTTCAATTCATAGCCTATTATGCTTCTGATTGTAACCTGTTTCATGAAATTTAATTGGGTATTGAAACGCCTCTAGGTGGCCCATAACTTCATTGTGCAGTTACTGATTAAGATCAGAAGCACTGCGATTATCATGTATAGGATTCAACAAAATTTTTCGTAGTCAGAAGTTTTATGGTCTCTACTTGGTCGCCGGAAAACTGAAATCGACAAGCGGTCCTTTGCCAGGCGATCTGCAAACTAGTATTTAAAAAAAATCTTTGTTTAGTTCCCTAACTACTGTAACACAAGAGATTAATTTTCTTGTATTGTAGTTCTTTTAATCTCTATTTGATGATCAACAAATGATTTTCAATGGTTATGGTGACAGTGCTCCTAAAACAATTCACAATTGAAAATGATAGTCATAAAAAACAAATGTTAACAAGTACAACATAACCTCCTGATATTTCAATATTAGGAAAAAGTAATGTCCATTTCATGAAGTAATATTTATGACAGTCAGACTTCTATTATACTTTATCACACAGCATATCATCTTAGCAAGAAATAAATATGCAGTATAAATAATTAGTAAAAAAAAATCTACACAGTGCACAAACCTAAGTAAGGAATGCAGAATGGCTTCCGGTCATTGTGACATCATCACACGAGGACTGTTCACTATAAATACAATCAGGTCTTACAACTCAATTCATACAAACTATACATACATGTACTTGACAAGGAACCATCTATTATTTTTTTAACCTATAAACATACTTATAAACAAATGTCTAGATGGTAACATCAAGACATCATTTCTGACTAGTAATAAACAAGTTTCAATCGGGAAATTACTCAGTTGCATATTTCACGAAATATAGAAAAAAAAATTCACTTGTAACATAAGTACCTAATCTAATATGAATGCAAGCCAAAAATATCATTACTCACATATATCAGAAAAAAGGCGTTTCTGATACACGTCTTCACTGGTCAACATCTACTGTGAAAATACCGCCAAACGATGGCCTACTGTACATTCGGAAAATTGACCAATCAATGGACAGATTCACAAGTGTTCAAAATAAATTATAGAAATTACTTACAGCCAAATACGTTAGTATTTTCAGTTATTAAAAAAAGCATATGAACGTAAAAATAATTTTATCTTTTTATAATTTGTAAACTTTATAAAAATTTATGAATCTCGATCCCGATGCAAAATATACTTTGCCCTCTTACACTACGACAGACCATAGGACGCTGACGGCCTCAGTGCAAATTCCATATAAATCATATGAATGTTAACAACACTATTCAATTTTGATAGCATTACTTATTTATCCAACATCCCTCACACTATACAATTCAAGTCCATCTTTGTTCAAACATCAAACACTTTTTTTAATGATACACTTTATCTTTGTTAAATAGAGCTAAATCATCAAAGCAAGAATACGGATGTTATATCTGAAACCAAGAAGACGACCAGCAAACGTTTCTCAAGTATTCTGCTACAAAGTATACTTGTTCTTGGACTTTTTGCATCTATCCTGTTCATTCTGTATGTCTGTACATTTGTGATGTCATCATACAGACGATTCCGTGCTCATCAAGGAAGAGAGTTTATCGTTGAAATAAACCATGATCCGATAAATGACTATGAAAACTCGTAGGAGAGCAGCGAATGTAATATACCTGGGATATACTTAATCAAAAAAGACTAATGTGTTTAAAAAATTTCAGAAACTACCTGACATAATTGATCCTTTGTATGCCCTGCTTAGAGATACCAATTTGTTATTTTGTTACTATATATTATATTATTTACAACCATAAATTATTATTATATTGTGAACATATTTTTATCTGTTCGCATCGGGTGACATAACACCCCAGGGCTTTCCTGTCACCTCGGGGCGAATATTCTGGTATAGTCACCCGAGAAGCCATGTGGTATATGTTATATGACATTTTTAAAGTTAAAGGAAAATTTAAAATCATTAAAAATTGTTAAAATGTACACAAACAATCTAAAAATGCCTTCTTGACGTTAAGAATAACGCTCTGTTGTTTACATTTGCTAAGCAACCGACGTCATAACATCTCGAATCCGAGCTAAAATGCGTAACGTAAAAACACGTGAACGTGATCGAAATAGTGACATAACTGTTTCTGTCGAGGGTTGACATAACTGTTTCCGGCCGGACATAACTGTTTCCGGTGTGACTCGACATTTTTCAGGGTTTATAGCAAAACTTATTACATTTGTGAAACATGTATAATAGGAAAACTTATTCAAAAATGTTATATAAATTATTATTATATTGTGCAAATATTTTTATCTGTTCGCATAATATTTTGTTACATAATATTTACCAGGGTCAAGAGAGAGAGAGAGAGAGAGATGGTGATCGACACACAATTATGGCGAGAAAGTTAGACAAACAAAAGGACAAATATATGTGTAGTTGTATTTTTTCAGTCTTACATGCACTCGCAATACTGTGGGGATAGAAGGTTTTGATCTTAAAACATATTCAGGATTAATGTATATCACTTTAATACGTGTGCACAAAAAACATTTTAATTCTTGATATATCTGATAGATCAACTTTACTTTTTTAATCTGCTATTTATAAATAGTACGATACTGAATGGTAACTTTTTCAGTAGTACATGTAATAATTATCTAGAAAATATTTTGCGTTATTCTTGTGCCGAAAGGATTTGAGCTGAACCATTTAGCTCACCTGAACTGATTTTTTTCTGATAACATTTTGTCTGTTGTGCTGTTATTAGAAAGATTTCATGTTATATTTCCTGTTTTGTGGTACAAGTTATCTATTGTCAGCGTGGTATTCTTATGCATTGTAAAGTGTAGGATTAGGTTCTTACAAGGAATATATATATATATACATATATATATATATATATATATAGCATATATAGGTTTTTTTCTCACTTTGTTTGATTTAATGATATAAATTATAATGAGAGCCACTCTATCTGAGCAAATAACACCCAGAAACGGGGACCATTCACACTGTGTTAATACCCCTAGGTTCTTATTGATTGATAAAATCTGGGTGTCTCAATGTTCTTCAAATTTGTTACACCAATAACTTAACATCAATTCCATAAGATTACTTGGCACTGATGATTCTATTCTATTCTTACCCCTATTATTTTTTTTTTTACTTTCTCATACTGTCTTGATATTGTTTTGTTGGCTTATTCATCTAATTTCTAAACAGTTGACTACTCTTTCGCTTTATATTTTATGCCAAGGGTAGTCGGGTCATTCCTTTGTTTGGGATCTTCTGTACCTTTATATAATTGTCCCTTAACAATTACAGTATTATATATTTTTATGAATTACATGAAAATATGACATCATAAAAATAAGGTGTTCCCGCCATTTTAGCATATTTTGTATAAAACTGCTTATTTTAAAGGAGTTTTTCTTCCAGAAAATATAGAGCATAGCATAGAACAAGATTTATATTTTTTTCCTAAGATGTAGCTATCGAATTCTAACTAGTGACAGAAAAATTATGTATGTTCTGCACTGCGCTCTATGTTTCCCATAAGAAAAAAACATCAAGAAAAGGGCATATTTTGGCTTTTTTGTTAGATAGCAAAGATACCATTATTTCTCATGTCATGTATAGCTAGAGAGTGCATATAAATGTGAAAAATATATATTAGAAATATTTCTAATATAATCTCTTCTTTCAAATAAATCTGAATTAAACATTTCTGAATGTCATTCTAAAATATTGATTTTAAGGGGGTCAATATTGGCTCTTATCATATATACTCCTTTGTGAAAGTGCTAGAATGTGTCAATCACACCCATCCAAAAATTATTGAAGTTTCAATAATTTTTAGATGAAATAATATTTTAAATATATTTCTGTGTGAAAAGCTATTGCAATATATAAGTCGTCATATTAGAAAGATTGAGAAAATATATTAACTTCAAATCTGTTTCTATCCATCTTTAACAGAATATTTAGGATTAAATGATACAAAGAAAACTACGTCTATATTTTCGGATTTTTACCCTTCTTTAGCGCCGTTTTGAAAACAGAAATAAAAAAAAACAAAAAATGATTAAATTCTTAATTGTTGACCAGCTCCAACTGGTTTCGGTCTGGAAACCAAAACCCCAAATTAAAAGTGTAAATGGCATTCAGAAATTTTTAAATGCATTAGAATAAAATAAAATCTTTTTCTAAGTTTATGAATCAAAAATACAAAAAATGCTAAAATTCTAGTACCTTGACTTCTTCTTTTCTCTGCCTTTTTAGTTGTTGAAATACTTGATTTTGCTTGAAATTTAGTATGCGTTGTTGTTACTCGATTTTTCATCAACCTTAATGTCTGATAACTGAGACAAACTGTCGAGGTCTTTTTGACGAGGTAACATGACGTATCTGGAACGAAATATCATTAAGATATATTGTATCTCTAATAATTGAAAAGAAAAGTAAATTTTTTAAATGAAAAACTGAAAAGAGTTTAGCGATATTTAAAAACAAATATTTTGAGAGGGTCGACTGGGGTATACTGTAATTCAGTCACATATTATCATTAAATCATGAAATCATGGACACCCTAAAAAAACATTAGACCTAGTATAATCAAATTATGAATAATTTCCATCGGACAACTTTGAAAATTGCATCTTTTTGTCTTTCTTCGATTTTCTTTTTTCCAGTGGCTTGTCTTTTGCACTTAATTAAATTTTAACTTAAATCTAAATATAACTAGATGCTGTCATGAGACAGTAATACCCGCACTAAGGTGTTTGCCTCTAAATGCACACTCCTTAAAATTGGGCTTTACCAAGGAAAAAGTGAATATAATTCAATAATTTACATAATACATGTATTCATCAAATTGAGCACATTGGCGGATCCAGAGGGGGGTTCCGGGGGTTGGAAACCCCCCCCCTTTATTTTTTGCCAAGTGGAGAAAGAGATAGAAAGAAGGGGGATAAAACGTTTCCCGAGAATAAGTATTTGTACGTCTTACTTAAATATGTATTGAATAGATAGATACTCACACATTTAGTTTTTTTCCATTCACCTTCACTATAACTTTTTATGAGTGAATGGTAGAAAATATTCTACTTATTTTTATATATCTTATATATGATATGTAACATGCGAGGTTAAATTTGATATTAGATTCCCGCGATCTTAATTTGGCTGTGTTGGCTATATACAAGAAGGTGCCATTTTTTAAAACTAAATCTTATGAAGGAACTAAAATTTAATTCATTGTTTTATACCCAACCCAAAAAGGATTTTTCAAATTCTTGAAGAAAATTCATTCTACTCTTCGGAAATGCTGCAAATCCATTCAATTATAAGGCTTAATACTGACTGGGGGTACCTTTTCAAAGAAAAAAGGACGTAGAACAAAGATATTATTTTCCACAATCTTATATTTTTCCATTCATGTGTGTGTGAATCTTTGCCTGAGAGTGTGTAAAGGGGAGGAGGTTAGAGGGACACAACCCTGGAACCCCCGCTCCCCCCCTTTCAAAAATTGCTGGATCCGCCCCTGGAGCATAATATGTTTAGGTGACCGTGTGACCCATGGGCCTCGATCTTATAGGTATTTCATTTTCTTAATTCGTTACCAGTCTGAAATTTAACAACAGAATTTAATTAATGATGTAAATTAGGTTTGATAAAGGGGGATATAAATTTTTGGCCCATAATTAATACTTTTTAAATCTATTTTCTCATATAGATCAACAACAAATAATATTATTCAAATTAGTGCAAAGCGTTTTAGATGATTTTTTCAAAATGTACAAACTTTTTGATATTTGATTAGGCAGAAACACCTTTAAAGCTGCCATATACCCAATCAATTTAGTCAATCTCCCACCCCCACCCCTCTCCGATCAACACACACACACAACACACCCTATTTGCCTGTTTTTGGAAATAGGCCTAGATGGCAAAGTTAAGATAAAACATCTTTTGTAAATGATAATTTTAAATTTGTTCTTGTACTATAAATGTATCTGAACACCTGCATCACATTGGGCCTGCGTCACGTACCCAACTTAAGTATTAGTTTTACCATGATCATTTTTAGATTGCACTGCACGTGCAGACTGTGGTGTACACATCATTGCATATATGTCAGTAGGAATTATTTTGTGTTTAAATTGGATTATGATTCATGAAGTTTACGGGACCTATGTCGGTAAGTACAAGAGTTGGTACAGATTTGGGTAAAATAGTCTGAAATGCAACTGGTTAGGTTATAGTTTAAAGAATCAAAGGTCATCCGATGCTGCAATGAGACGAATTTCACATTCTGAAGAGTTATCGCCCGTTATGGACGTTACATTCAGTTACAAGATACAGAATTTTTTCTGGGAGGGAGGGGGATTTCCAGACCAGAATTTCCTGAGAAGAAGAAAAAAAAAAAGAAAAGTTATGGTGGTCTCTGTTTTCTAGGGTGGAGGGCATCCAAAGTCATTTTTATTTGCTTCAGTATATATTATAGTCCTGCAAATTCCAGGGGGGGGGATCTCCAAATCCACTCCCTGTCCCTGTAATGACAAATGATCATGTGACTCCTAAATAGTAGGAAACTTTTTCCATTTGACTATACATAATTTTTTTTGGTGTTATTATGCTATGTAAATTTAATGGTATGAAGGTTGTGAAACCCTGGAGGTCATCCCCACTCTCCTAATGAACTGGAAATGTTCACAATATGACTGCATTAAATTAAATAAAAGTGCATCAATGATAAGATTACTTGACATTTTATTCATCAACCTATCCTCCTAGAATTAGGAATGAAAATCATTCAAATGGATGGACCCCATTAAACTATTTGTATATATAAACTTTTTTTTAATGTAAAAACAAGTAGTAGTTTGCATACATGAATACCTACATGTAAGGGGGCGCTTATAGGGGCGGGGGGGGGGGGTAAATAGGGATTTTACGGAGGGATGTTTAACAACAAACAAACAAATGACATAAAACACAATATTGATTTGTGTTAAGAAATATGAAGGGGATTTTTCCATGTCATAAATCTTCCTCTCAAGAACAGCAAGGGCATTATTGTCCCCCATTTTTGGAAAAGGGAGGGAACATTAAATCTCATTTGTCTGTCTGAGTCTGTCCATCTTTGACAGCATGTGCATGCATCTTAAATAGATTTAACCTTGGTCAGAACTTTTGAATAATAGGAGATAGGGTTTTCATATTTCACATGTTACGATGTACATTACCACAAAACTTTCTAAATGTACTATGATTTTTTAACTCAAGTGAGACCTTGACCTTAAAGTTTTACCTACTTTCAAAAAAAAACATTTTAAATCGATCATTTTAAAAGAGAAAAGATAGGGCATTCAAATTATACATGTATATTACATATGAAAAGACTTTTCTAAATATATCATGACGTTTGACTCTGTGACCTTGACCTAGAAGTTTAACCTACTTTTCAAAAATATTATATTATATAATATGTAACTTTTGATTGAAAAGAGATGGGACTTTCATATTTGACATGTACATTACCTTCAACAAAATATTTCCGAGCATGCTATGATTTTTCCCCTTTGACCTAATTTTCATACATTGACATATGATAGGGGTGCATATTTGACACACAATCTGCCATAAATTACGGCATCATTCACTAAAATACAGAAAGCAGAGGATCACAATTATTTGAATTTGCTTGTATAATCTTGATATGGAAACATCCTCATTTAATGTAGATTCAAGTTTTTTATGCCACACCATGATCAGGAATACATGTATAGTTTTTGTCATGTCCATCCTCCATCCTCCACCCTTCCATCTGTCTTTCCATTGAGCTCAAAGAAACTTTCTAGATATTCTTATCAAAGTTCATATGTTGATGCATATACTGATGTAAACTATCCAACTGCAGCAATATTTTTTTACCTTGACTTTTCCTTTGACCTCCCCTTAACTTTTCTTTAAATTAGTGTTTATAGCTTTATTTTAAAGAAACAATTCAAGTTGTGTAATGAAACTTCACATGATGATACATAGATTACTAATGTAAGCTTTACAATGCTTCACTCTTTTTGACCTTGATATTTCCTGTGACCTTAACCTCACTTTTCTAGAATTAATATTTAGATCAGTTTTGAATAAACAATTCAAGATATATTATTTATCAAACTTCATATGCTAATACATACTGCTGAGAGCTGTTAATGCATCAACTTTATTTTGACCTTAAGTTTTCTTTTGAACTTGACCTCACTTTTAAAATATGTATTTATCTAAGTTTTAAATAAACCATTAATTATATTTTTATCAAACTTCATATGCTAATAGTAAATTCATACTGATGTGAGCTTTTAAACTGCAACAACGTTTTGACCTAAACTTTTCCTTTGACCTCTCTTTTCTTAAAAAAAGTCTTAAGCTCAGTTTAATTAAACCATTCAAGATATTTTTATCAAACATAATATGCTGATATGTATTAGTGAGAGCTATTCAACTGCATCAAAAACTTCACCTTGCACATTCCTGTGACCTTGACCTCTCTCCTCTTTAATTTGTATTTTGCTTAGTTTTAAATAAATAATTTAAGACATTTTTATGTTAAGCATGCACTCATACATAATTTGGTGAGAATTTATTATTTATATCCAATTTATTTAGATTTTAGTTTCAATTCTAAAGAAACTGTTCAAGATATTTTCATCAAACTTTATACTCTAATACAAACTTTCATGTACAGTAGCATTAATTAGTAATATACATCTGGCGGGACATTCATGTCCTATAGACATATTTCTAGTTTTTCAAATCATCACCTCACTGGCTAGGGTCAGGCCACAATTAGGGATCAAAGTTTTTTTTTTTTACACATACACAAAACAAACCAATCATTTTCAAAATGATCATGGTTTAAAGCTAATGCATAAAATATTAGGGAAGTTCTTGAAAGCAGGGTTATTAAACATATCAATATATATATATATATATATATATATATATATATATATATATATATATATATATATATATATATATATATATATATATATATATATATATATATATATATATATATAAATTTCTACCCCCATTTGACCCCCCCCCGGCAAAATTAAAATTCCTAAACCTTACTGCACATCTACATGACACCACCAACCATCTCTTAAAAGATGATTAGGCTACTGAGTCAAATGTAAGAGGAGTTCAGGGAAGACGGGACTATTTGCATAAAAAAACGTCATTTTTTGACCCCCATTTGACCCCCCGGGGCAAAATCAAAATTCCGAAACCTTACTGCACATCTACATGACACCAACAACCAACTCCCAAAAGATGATTAGGCTGCTGAGTCAAATGTAGAAGGAGTTCAGGGAAGAAGGGGCTTTTTGCATAAAAAACGTCATTTTTCGACCCCCATTTGACCCCCCGGGGCAAAATCAAAATTCCGAAACCTTACTGCACATCTACATGACACCAACAACCATCTCCCAAAAGATGATTAGGCTGCTGAGTCAAATGTAAGAGGAATTCAGGGAAGAAGGGGCTTTTTGCATAAAAGATGTCATTTTTTCGACCCCCATTTGATCCCCCGGGGCAAAATCAAAATTCCGAAACCTTACTGCACATCTACATGACACCACCAACCATTTGCCAAAAGATGATTAGGCTACTGAGTCAAATGTAGAAGGAGTTCAGGGAAGACGGGGCTTTTAGCATAAAAAACGTCATTTTTCGACCCCCATTTGACCCCCCGGGGCAAAATCAAAATTCCGAAACCTTACTGCACATCTACATGACTCCACCAACCATCTCCCAAAAGATGATTAGGCTACTGTGTAAACTGTAGGAGGAGTTTAGGGAAGAAAAGTGTGACAGACGGACGGACGGACGGACGGACAGACGGACGGACGGACGGACATGAGTAACAACAATATACCCGAACATTCTTTAGAAAGTGCGGGTATAAATACATTTATATAAAATATAATTAACGATAATTGTACTTACGCAAGGAGGCCATTGATGATTGGAAGTAATATGGACAAGGTGGACGCATTTTCACACAGTCATTTGATTCGCTAGGGCTTATTTCAAGATTTCTTTTAGGAATATTAAAAGAAACACAATAACCTACAACAATTGATTTTTATTTTTATTTGTATGATACTTAGTATTTTGTGAGTAGGTATTTCGTAAGTACTTTTACAGTACTCATAAAAAAGTGACAATTCTCAATTTAATACATATTGTTAAACAAATTCACCTAGTCCATTAAATATCGGTGCACACAATTCAATAAAGGAATCCTTAAATGTGTTTAAGACACAATGATATTTAAAGTTTCTTGGTTCTGTGCAGTTCTGAAATTGTGCATAATAAGCACAGTTTTTCCTGATTGCTGCCTTTTCTATACCCAACTTCGTTGACGGACAGTTATCCACGTATGAAAGGGTTTCCATTGAATACAGGCAAGGAACTTGAGTCCTATTGCCCTAAAATGACACCTTGAATTGTTTATTGCAGTAAAGATAATCGATGAAAAACGTTCTGATATAATTCGGTATATATGAAATTAAAAAAGAAATACTTTATAAATTAAACAAACATAATACAAAACCTGAATGAAAATTAGTAAAAGAAGAAAAACTCGGCTGATCCTCATTTTGCTTTTTCTGGATTTATCCTTTTCTGTTGGAATATTTAAAAACAATATTGTTTCAATCTTGAAAACTAATTAGATCCTTTGCTTTTAAAGTACTTTTGCCAATTGCTTTTCTTCCCTAATTTTTCTATTTACGATAAATTGTTACAATACAAACTAAGAATAAGAGGAAGTTTATGCATGAAATATAGTCTTCCATAATTATAATAATTATAATATTTGATAAAATATGAATACATGTCCTTTTGAGACAAGCAGTAATGCTATATATATTTGTGCATGTCCTCTCTTTATAACTAATAAATGATAAAAACCATTCATTGATATAGCATGAAACTCACGGTTTTTCCGCGTAGCTTAGTGGTAGAGGATCTGCTCTAGAGTTGCTGAGAAAGTTGAACCTAACGTCGGGGATTCAAGTCTCACCGGAGGACGCGGAGACCTGTCCTTTGGATGAGACCGTATCAACTTATGTCACATGTCGCAGTAGGTGTTAGCAAGAGAAAGATCCTTCCCTGCTCAGAGGCCCTCAGTGCCGAGCATAGGACAAAATTTGCAGCTCTCCATCGGCAGAAAGTAGTTTCTTCATATGACAGAATCATTCTTGAGAGGGAGGTTAATCAACAAAAAAAAAAACATCAAATTCAGAGCATATTGTTTAAAGTTATAAGCTGTTTATAATCGGTACATGTAAAGTATACATGGATATGATAATCGACTCAACCGGGTATGGCACAGACTTTTCATGTTGGGCAAGCGCATGATTTTATTTTTGAAGTTCTTCCAAGATAATTTTATTTCAAACAGTGCGAGACTTTTATAAGACGTCATTTATTCAGAATATCACTTTTGTATAGGGGGAATCTGTAATCGTGCAATGTCAGGGCTAAATAGAAATATACTTCAACTTCTTTGTGCTATTTGACTGCAATAGGCAGGTATCTGCGGAAAATTTAACAACACTTGTTTATGTGTGAATCGCCTTCAAAGAACCAGTGTCTTCTAACGTCAAACAAGTGACGTTTTAATCGAAACTCACATTTATGCTGCAGATTTATAAACAATTAATATTGAATCATGCCACTAACTTTAATATATACTGCTTGATGTTTTGTTTTTTGTTTTGTTCTTAAAGTTGTGCCTTATTTAAATTTTCTGCTAATATGCTATATTACGGAAACCCATTAGTGCCAACTTGTATATATAAAGGAAAAGCAATATAATAGTGAATTTTAAAGTAGGGCTCAGAGTGTCGAGAATATCATTAATAGCACCTCACCTTTGTCCCTTATGATTAAACTGTCATCTAAGTAGGGTCAACACAACTTCTCTATAGCTTCAAAGTGCTGAGCTACTTTTTCTTTTACTGTTTAATATAGTTTTTCTTCTCAGAATCCGAAAACATGTGTAGCATAAATTGGCGCAACTTTGGTTCCTATTGCCGTCATAACTTTTGTCTGTAAACCATGTCATTAAAATGCATGAAATTATTTTCCAGGATGAATTGTAGACTCTCTACATCACATCTCAAGTTCAATATTACAAAATGATAACCCTTTCATGAGGTCTTTACAAAAAAGGATATCATCGAGCAAAAGAGCGAGGTCGATATGCTTTTCTGTAAAGATCTCATGAAATATAATTTGTTAGATTACAACCCTGGTTTTACAGGACAAAATTGTAAACGTCCTTGTCCATATCCAGGGTTCTATAACGGCTGTCTAAAACATGTAATTGTGCAGAGGAAAACTTTGAAAAACAAAGAAGGTGCCAAGGTATGTACTTCATCTTAACCTTTTGGATTTTCCTAAAAGAGTGTAATTCTTATATTTTCCCCTAGAAATGTATTTTTCCACAGAATAATTCTTTTAAATACAATGAATTTATTCCAATTTTGAACATTTAGCCAACATTGGCACTAATTAAGCATAGAAAAGTTCCTGCATTTTCAATGAATATCATAGTTAAAAGGGAGACATTTATCATTTTGCATTAAAATTTTTGCAATCAGATTCGAAATAGAGCAGTATAATGCTTATAGTATTGTTTTATCGATACTGGTATATTTTAAAATTCGCACAGAAAAAAATCTACTCGGTTTTTATTCTAATTTACTTTATGATACTAATAATTGATACCTTTAGAATGAGGGACAATGGCGTGGAAGATTGAAGTCATAAACATTGATTGTCCTCCGCTACATAGGATCGTGGTGAATCAAAGCATCGCATTTAGCGAATCGCGTCTCGTTGAAAACAAGCCGTCAGACATTGGCTTGACCATCGGACTGTGGGTTCAGTAAAGACCACGATCATCGGTGATGAACGCAGACCATCGGACTTAATTGGGCGACTCTATCGCACTATGGCATGACAATCGCACTTCGGAGTCTTAAACACGTATTTATTTTTTTTTTCTTTGATAACCTTTAAGACCCTTTCTTTAATTTAGAGCTTCAGTTTATCATTATAAAATTTTAATTAAATTATTTAATCTACAATTTAAAAATTTTGTTGAATTTTACTAATAACGTGGAAAAAAGATGTTTTAAATCATGATTTCTTCCTGTTATTTGAAAAATGAAGACGTTTTATATGACTGATCAGTTAAAAGAATTACACCATGTAGGCTATGAGTGAAAATTAGCGACATCAATCAACCAAACTTGTAAGAGATTTATTAGGACCCGACACTCCAAACCACACTTTAAAGTAGATATGTTTTTGCATATAGCAGATTAATATCTGATTTGAATTATGCAAGTAGTTGTAGAGTGTTTCGGCTATTAAGAAGCCTCATCAGGGGTCACGGACATAAATCATGGTGTTTGTTTTAGGTGAGACCGGATTATCTCGTCACCTGTATTCTTGTGTTTGCTGTAAGCAATAATTGGTTGAGAATGAAATAAAGTTTTGCATTCTGGATTTCTAAGAATGGTGTTCCAATATTTTAGAATTCGTTTTTTCAGTCCTTTAACGCAAGGGTTAAATTTAGTAACCAGTACTGTAGGGTTACGTAATGACTGTTCTTTAGTCTTTTTGATGATGAGTTTTGATCGGTTTGTGTTGACCGTTTCCTTGATAATAGGATCAATTTCCGAAGTAGAGTAACCTCGCTTTGATAAGTGCGTCTTGAAGTCATTAAGTGTTGCATGTAATATTTCAGGGTCAGTGGTGTTTCTTGCATGTCTAATGCATTCTCCTTTAATGAATCCTTTAAACACAGCTGGGCTATGAGCGCTCTGTCTGTGTAGATACTGAAAGTTATTTGTTGGTTTGATAAACGACTTGATATCAAATTTGTTAAAATTTGTGAAAATTGGCGACATCAATCAACCAAACTTGTAAGAGATTTATTAGGACCCGACACTCCAAACCACACTTTAAGTAGATATGTTTTTTGCATAGAGCAGATTAATATCTGATTTGAATTATGCAAGTAGTTGTAGAGTGTTTCGGCTATTAAGAAGCCTCATCAGGGGTCACGGACATAAATCATGGTGTTTGTTTTAGGTGAGACCGGATTATCTCGTCACCTATATTCTTGTGTTTGCTGTAAGCAATGATTGGTTGAGAATGAAATAAAGTTTTGCATTCTGGATTTCTAAGAATGGTGTTCCAATATTTTAGAATTCGTTTTTTCAGTCCTTTAACGCAAGGGTTAAATTTAGTAACCAGTACTGTAGGGTTACGTAATGACTGTTCTTTAGTCTTTTTGATGATGAGTTTTGATCGGTTTGTGTTGACCGTTTCCTTGATAATAGGATCAATTTCCCAAGTAGAGTAGCCTCGCTTTGATAAGTGCGTCTTGAAGTCATTAAGTGTTGCATGTAATATTTCAGGGTCAGTGGTGTTTATTGCATGTCTAATGCATTCTCCTTTAATGAATCCTTTAAACACAGCTGGGCTATGAGCGCTCTGTCTGTGTAGATACTGAAAGTTATTTGTTGGTTTGATAAACGACTTGATATCAAGTTTGTTAAAATTTTGAAATTTCTGTACTTTATAAACTGTAGTATCAAGGAAGTTGACAGCAGATGGAGAAATTTCAAATGTAAATCTTAGATGCTTGTGACAGTGATTGCCGATATTAAAGAATTCTTCTATCTCTGGTTGCGTTCCATTGAATATTATGAAACCGTCATCACGGTATCTGCCGTGGAAGACAATTTTGCTGGCATGACGAAATTGTGCCATTATATGCTTTGTGATTTGATACATTCTGATGTCACAAATCTCTGGACTGGGGACTGCCCCCATACTTGCTCCTATTATTTGTTTGTAATATTTTCCGTCGAATTCAAAGTAATTATTTTCCAAGACGCATTTCAGTAAGAAGTTTAGATCCTCAGGGTCCGGATATGGAATGTCTAATTGCGTTTTATTGACCTGTGTGTAAGCCTCATTTACTGATGAGAGAAGTTCCTTGAATTCCATGTTTGTGTACATGCTCGTCACATCATAAGTAATTAATAATGCGTTTGTTGGCAATGTGAGGCCTTCGATTTTGGTGATAAAGTCCGTAGTGTCTTTGATATAAGTTGATTGTTTTTGTACAATGGGTACAAGAAAGTAATCGCAATATTGTCCTATTTTCCTCGTTGACGTATCGCATTGCGAGATAATTGGTCTACCAGGTGGTAATTTCCTAATGCCGTTTATTAGAGCATTGTAAATGTTTGCTGGTATTTTGTGGGTTTTCGGTAAAAGGTACAAATGCCCACATTTGAGTGAAGGTTTTTTGTCATTAAGAAATTTGTAAGTTTCTTTGTCCAGTGACCCATTTGAATGCATTGCGGCAAGTTTATTTTGAATGTTTTCATGCAGTTTGAGCATGTTGGGTTCAGATACTTGCATATAGTGTTTAGATTGCAGTTGGCTTTGTGCTTCTAAGACATACTGGTCTTTGTTCATGATGACAATTGTGTTGCTTTTATCTGCTTTTTTAATAACAATGTCGTTGTTATTTTTAAGAGATAAAATAGCTTTTCTTTCAGCATTTGAGATGTTTGATCTCTTTTTTGCAATTTCCAAAGAGGAAAGTTCCAATTTTGTTTTATCTATATATTCCTCGAGTTCGCTGCATGTAAATGGCGGTTTGTAGCCAGATTTTGTGTTAAAGGGGTGAATGGCATTGTCGTCTCCGGTATGTGAAAATTAGCGACATCAATCAACCAAACTTGTAAGAGATTTATTAGGACCCGACACTCCAAACCACACTTTAAGTAGATATGTTTTTTGCATAGAGCAGATTAATATCTGATTTGAATTATGCAAGTAGTTGTAGAGTGTTTCGGCTATTAAGAAGCCTCATCAGGGGTCACGGACATAAATCATGGTGTGTGAAAATTAGCGACATCAATCAACCAAACTTGTAAGAGATTTATTAGGACCCGACACTCCAAACCACACTTTAAGTAGATATATTTTTTGCATAGAGCAGATTAATATCTGATTTGAATTATGCAAGTAGTTGTAGAGTGTTTCGGCTATTAAGAAGCCTCATCAGGGGTCACGGACATAAATCATGGTGTTTGTTTTAGGTGAGACCGGATTATCTCGTCACCTATATTCTTGTGTTTGCTGTAAGCAATGATTGGTTGAGAATGAAATAAAGTTTTGCATTCTGGATTTCTAAGAATGGTGTTCCAATATTTTAGAATTCGTTTTTTCAGTCCTTTAACGCAAGGGTTAAATTTAGTAACCAGTACTGTAGTGTTACGTAATGACTGTTCTTTAGTCTTTTTGATGATGAGTTTTGATCGGTTTGTGTTGACCGTTTCCTTGATAATAGGATCAATTTCCGAAGTAGAGTAGCCTCGCTTTGATAAGTGCGTCTTGAAGTCATTAAGTGTGAAAATTAGCGACATCAATCAACCAAACTTGTAAGAGATTTATTAGGACCCGACACTCCAAACCACACTTTAAGTAGATATGTTTTTTGCATAGAGCAGATTAATATCTGATTTGAATTATGCAAGTAGTTGTAGAGTGTTTCGGCTATTAAGAAGCCTCATCAGGGGTCACGGACATAAATCATGGTGTTTGTTTTAGGTGAGACCGGATTATCTCGTCACCTATATTCTTGTGTTTGCTGTAAGCAATGATTGGTTGAGAATGAAAAAAAACGAATTCTAAAATATTGGAACACCATTCTTAGAAATCCAGAATGCAAAACTTTATTTCATTCTCAACCAATCATTGCTTACAGCAAACACAAGAATATAGGTGACGAGATAATACGATCTCACCTAAAACAAACACCATGATTTATGTCCGTGACCCCTGATGAGGCTTCTTAATAGCCGAAACACTCTACAACTACTTGCATAATTCAAATCAGATATTAATCTGCTCTATGCAAAAAACATATCTACTTAAAGTGTGGTTTGGAGTGTCGGGTCCTAATAAATCTCTTACAAGTTTGGTTGATTGATGTCGCTAATTTTCACACCTGATGAGGCTTCTTAATAGCCGAAACACTCTACAACTACTTGCATAATTCAAATCAGATATTAATCTGCTCTATGCAAAAAACATATCTACTTAAAGTGTGGTTTGGAGTGTCGGGTCCTAATAAATCTCTTACAAGTTTGGTTGATTGATGTCGCTAATTTTCACATACCGGAGACGACAATGCCATTCACCCCTTTAACACAAAATCTGGCTACAAACCGCCATTTACATGCAGCGAACTCGAGGAATATATTGATAAAACAAAATTGGAACTTTCCTCTTTGAAAATTGCAAAAAAGAGATCAAACATCTCAAATGCTGAAAGAGAAGCTATTTTATCTCTTAAAAATAACAACGACATTGTTATTAAAAAAGCAGATAAAAGCAACACAATTGTCATCATGAACAAAGACCAGTATGTCTTAGAAGCACAAAGCCAACTGCAATCTAAACACTATATGCAAGTATCTGAACCCAACATGCTCAAACTGCATGAAAACATTCAAAATAAACTTGCCGCAATGCATTCAAATGGGTCATTGGACAAAGAAACTTACAAATTTCTTAATGACAAAAAACCTTCACTCAAATGTGGGCATTTGTACCTTTTACCGAAAACCCACAAAATACCAGCAAACATTTACAATGCTCTAATAAACGGTCAGTGCAGCATTAGGAAATTACCACCTGGTAGACCAATTATCTCGCAATGCGATACGCCAACGAGGAAAATAGGACAATATTGCGATTGCTTTCTTGTACCCATTGTACAAAAACAATCAACTTATATCAAAGACACTACGGACTTTATCACCAAAATCGAAGGCCTCACATTGCCAACAAACGCATTATTAATTACTTATGATGTGACGAGCATGTACACAAACATGGAATTCAAGGAACTTCTCTCATCAGTAAATGAGACTTACACACAGGTCAATAAAACGCAATTAGACATTCCATATCCGGACCCTGAGGATCTAAACTTCTTACTGAAATGCGTCTTGGAAAATAATTACTTTGAATTCGACGGAAAATATTACAAACAAATAATAGGAGCAAGTATGGGGGCAGTCCCCAGTCCAGAGATTTGTGACATCAGAATGTATCAAATCACAAAGCATATAATGGCACAATTTCGTCATGCCAGCAAAATTGTCTTCCACGGCAGATACCGTGATGACGGTTTCATAATATTCAATGGAACGCAACCAGAGATAGAAGAATTCTTTAATATCGGCAATCACTGTCACAAGCATCTAAGATTTACATTTGAAATTTCTCCATCTGCTGTCAACTTCCTTGATACTACAATTTATAAAGGAACAGAAATTTCAAAATTTTAACAAACTTGATATCAAGTCGTTTATCAAACCAACAAATAACTTTCAATATCTACACAGACAGAGCGCTCATAGCCCAGCTGTGTTTAAAGGATTCATTAAAGGAGAATGCATTAGACATGCGAGAAACACCACTGACCCTGAAATATTACATGCAACACTTAATGACTTCAAGACGCACTTATCAAAGCGAGGCTACTCTACTTGGGAAATTGATCCTATTATCAAGGAAACGGTCAACACAAACCGATCAAAACTCATCATCAAAAAGACTAAAGAACAGTCATTACGTAACCCTACAGTACTGGTTACTAAATTTAACCCTTGCGTTAAAGGACTGAAAAAACGAATTCTAAAATATTGGAACACCATTCTTAGAAATCCAGAATGCAAAACTTTATTTCATTCTCAACCAATCATTGCTTACAGCAAACACAAGAATATAGGTGACGAGATAATACGATCTCACCTAAAACAAACACCATGATTTATGTCCGTGACCCCTGATGAGGCTTCTTAATAGCCGAAACACTCTACAACTACTTGCATAATTCAAATCAGATATTAATCTGCTCTATGCAAAAAACATATCTACTTAAAGTGTGGTTTGGAGTGTCGGGTCCTAATAAATCTCTTACAAGTTTGGTTGATTGATGTCGCTAATTTTCACAAGTATGTAAAAAAAATTGAGGCAAGATAAAAAAAACCATTCTAAGTTTATGATTTTGTGACAAATCATTCCTCATGCATATATTTTCATGAATTTTAGAAAAAGCGACCTGAAGAATACTACACAGATGTATACAAACCTGGATGCCAGCAGTTCATTGCAAAATCAAAATTACCTAACTCTATTTTGACGCAACTTCAATTTTCTGACCTTTTTCATTTTTATTTCTTTTTGTTAAAAGCATTAAAATCAATTTTGATTGATTGATTGTATATTGTTGAACGCCCCCCTTGAGAATTTTTCACTCATATGGAGACGTCATCAATACCGGTGAAGGGCTTCAAATTTCGACCTATACTCGGCACTCAGGGCCATTGAGCAGTGAGGGTTCTTTATCGTGCCAACGCCTACCATTACACGGGACCTACGTTTTTAAGGTCATATCCGAAAGACCCTTGACTTTCACTTCTAGTGCCGAGCGCTTGGCGAATGAAGTCACTACCTATTTTTACGTCTTAGGTATGACGCGGCGCCGCGATCGAGAATCGAACCCGGGCCTCCCGATCACGAAGCGAACGCTTTACCACTAGGCTACCGCGACCGGTCCAAAATCAATTTTGTATTCATTGATTACGTATATGACCATTTATAAAAAAAAAAATTTGTTTGTTCAAAATCTTATACATGAAAAGAAATATAACAACACTTGCTATGGCCTTTTGTAAAAAAAAAAAGTGACTTCAATCACGTCAAGCCATGGACCCTGATCCAAATTAAATAAAGTGTTTAGGCGATGTGATAACAGGCCATAAGGAAATATTCCAAATAACTTATTATCATTAGTGATATATGTCCACGATTATGAGAAATCAACTTATATATCTCAAATTTTGTATATTCTTTCTATTCGTTTTATCGTATACTGGTAAGTTCTTTTTTTTCAAGTTTAGAAGCGGTGAGGGAATTTTCAAAGTAATACAGTGTTTATTTCATTAACATAGCTGAATGTCGTACTTGTAAATAGATATGCAGGAATGCCACAATTATTTAATTGTCTCTGACTATACATATAGATATGTCAGCAAATGATCTGTATTGTAATTGACCAGTAAGCGATGCTTTCATAACTTTAATTTCAGTTTTGAACTTGTTAGGATATCTTCTAAACACTTTTGTGTTTTATATGTTATAAATGGTTTGTCTTTGAATGTTTCTTTGATTTGGGGCTACCTTGATAAAGTGTGCCATTTTTTTCAGTATTTTCTTTTTGATTTTGTATTTGACAGGCTTTTATTTTGTAACCATGACCAATGGTTAACTTAACTTTCTATTTTTTTTTTTAATCAATATGAGTTGCTTTTTTTAATTTTTTTTTTATTTTTTACATTTTATTTTATCTGCTTTTCAATAGAGAATATTTGAACTTTCGACAGCATTTTTTGAATAGTAGAATCGCTTGTATTGCCTAAATGACGCATGATTTTGCCTCTTATGATTACAAAATGAAGTTGAAGACCAGTTCGATGAAGGATTTAAAGAAAGGCCTTAGAGGTTTTAACTTTCAAGTTAGTTAAATAGATATTGAAATCACGATCACATTGATATACGCGGTTTCCCCAAATTCCAACGCATTGCAGAGATAACGCTAAAAATAGCGATTAACACACCTGTGCGGTCTCCAGAAAAAGAGCCGAAAACCGGAAATGACGTCACACGTTGTGTATGCTACATGTGTTCAGTGTTGAACACAATGTCTAAGAGAATATCTGGGAAGTTTTGTGTAGCAGCGGGTTGTACGTCAACCAATCGTGACAATGTGTCTCTCCACGAGTTTCCGAAGGAAGAAATTCGCCCTGAAATTCGGCGACTGTGGATTACTTTTGTGAAAACAAAAAGAAAAGACTTCACAAACCCTACCAAGTATTCCGTGCTTTGTGAAAAACATTTCGCACCGAAGTGCTATCCTCAGGAATATTTGATCAAAGAATCTATGGGTTTCGAAGTAAAGAGGAAAAGTTTGTTACCAGATGCAATGCCCACAGTTCACACAGTTGATGTGTCTTGTCCAGAAAAAAGACCGAATCCTTATGCATCCCCCTCTCACCAGGGAGCTTCAGAGCGTCCCTCGCAACCCAAAAAAATGAGAGCTGCCTTTAGAAAACGTGAATGTATGAGAGTAAGTAGCATTATTTCTCGTTGTTATTATTACTTGTATACATCTTGATGGAAAGATGCGTGGTTCCATCCTCAGGTGGATCCTCCTTCATCAGCTGTTTCGGCGCTGTCCACTACAGCCTCCAGAGGTGCGCCGACTGGGGTGATCAAGTCCCAGCCTGGAACCACTTGGCTCTACATCACTGCTGTACTAATTCAGTGTCTGTCTTACTGTTGTTTTTCACATCACTGCTGTTCTACCTTTACTGTCTATCTCACTAATGTTTATTGTCTTTCCACTTATCTGCTCTTCTTCTCCACAACCACATGGACGCTGATTCTGCCTCCCTGCACAGATTCCCTATCAGCCTCCTTCTCTCTGCTCCCGTTATGCCAATGGCTCTCAGTGCTCTCCATATTATTGTGGAAAAAATACATTGAATTACTAAAGTTTTGAATATAAGTTAGCTTCTTATAAAACTTTTAACTATAAAATTGGGAAAAGGAAGAGGGGGGGGGGTATGACCGATAACGTACCAATCTGAATTATTTAATAATTTTAAAGGTTCTCCAGCCCGAAAGCAGTGCCAGCGTGAAAAATAATGAATCAGTCGAGACTGGAGCAGATTCATGTAATGACTTGGATAAATCTGAACAGGTACATTGAGTGCAATATTCAGAATATTTTATAATAATTATGTCTTAAATTATATTCACTTGTATTATCGTTCATTAATACTTTTTCAGAGTAAGACCCGGACTGTTGGGATGCAAGTTAACAGGAAGCCAGTATTTAAAAGATCAAAATACTCTCAAGTCAAGCCTCAATTGAAAGAAAAGGGTAAATTAAACTTCACATGTTATTATGCAACATTCTGCAGGCTGTTTCATATATATATATAAAATGTAGTACATGTGTAAATAATAATTTTAATTTGATCAGGAGTTCAAGTTGACATCAGAGAGAGACCCAAGATGATTAGTGCAGGGACTCAATGTAACAGGGATTTAGAAGAGTTCGAGCTTTCAAGAAAACGAAAAAAACCTAAATTGACGCAAAGATCATATATGAATGATGATGTTGACTACACTGCTCCCATTTACACAGATGAACGGAACAAAGACTCGGATTATGAGCCCAACTTATCAGATGACTCACTGTCAGACACCTATTCTGAAGAAAATAGGTAGATAGAAGTGTACCAAAATTAGATTTTTTTTTACTTTTCTTGCATTAGTGTACAAAATACAATTTTATGGATATTTTTTTCAGTCAAAGTGAAGGTACAGGAGTGTGGAATGAAAGAAAATTCATTGTATTTGAATCCAACCTACTCGAGCTATTCCGCTACTGTTCATCTTGTTCATCTGTGACCTTATTTGCTGTCAAGAAAATTTTAGGGTCCTTGGTTCAAGTTGAGCAAATATGTGGCAGTTGTGGACATCATAGGATATGGAACAGTCAACCAATGACTGGGTCTATTCCATCTGGAAATCTACTTTTATCTGCAGCTATTCTGTTTACAGGTAACACATCAGCTTGTATAATTTAACTTGTTTAATGAAGGCATTGGGGGAAAATGCTATAACTTTTTTTTTAATTTCCAGGCTTACTTCCATCAAAAGCTCTTAGGTTTTTGGAACATCTGCATATCCAGACTATTACAGCCAATACATTTTTCCAACACCAGAAGCACTATCTCCATCCCTCAGTTTGTAATGTTTGGAAAAACTTTTTAGGACAATTATTTTAGAAAATTGGCAGAAAGCGACAGAGCTTTAACTGTTGGAGGGGATGGTCGAGCCGATACCCCTGGGCATTCTGCAAAGTTTGGAAGCTATGCCCTGTTGGATATGGACCTTTCTCTTGTAATCAATATAGAACTAGTACAGGTACCTATTTTAATGGTCATATCATATACTTGTAAGTTGTATTTTATGCAAGTTAATATGATTTAACATCATTTATCCTTCACTTGTAGAGCAATGAAGTGAAAAGTAGCTATCACATGGAAAAGGAAGGGTTTATTAGGAGCACAAACCATATTCAGGAAAGAGGGATTAAAATCAAGGAGATCATAACTGACAGACATGTGCAGATTGTGAAACACATTCGAGAAGAAATGCAAGAAACAGTCCATCACTTTGATGTATGGCATGTAGCAAAAGGTAAATTAATGTTTTTGGCATTTAAAAAAGAAACATTTATTTTCGGGTAGACTTATATGTATTCTAAGTATTCATAATATTTGAAATTATGTAAATTATGAGGAGTAAGTAACGACTCAAAATTGTATTTTCATAAATCAGGATTAAAGAAGAAGCTGACTGCTATGTCCAAAGAAAAAGGGTGTGAACAACTTCAAGAATGGATCAGGAGTATATGCAACCATTTATATTGGTCTGCTGCATCAACTCCAGATGGAAATGGGCGGTTGATGCTGGAAGAATGGCAGTCAGTTGCTAATCATGTCCAAAATATTCACGAACATGATGGTGAACTTTATGACACCTGCCCGCATGGTCCTTTGGAAGGCATTGAACGACCCAAAAAATAGTTAATACCAGGTAATATAGCACATATTAGCAAGTGTTATTTTTTTCTGGGTTTAATTAAACAAAATTGTATCAGTTTATGCAAATACGTTTCATTATTTACAAGGATCAAAACTGGCTGAAAAGTTCTCCGACCTGGTCTTCTCAAACCAAATGAAGAAAGACGTCCCCAAATTATCACCTGGTTCCCAGACAGCAGCACTGGAAGGATTCCATGCAGTTGTCAATCACTTTGCACCAAAAATGATTGGCTTTTCATATCATGGGATGCTATCAAGGTATGTATTATTTCTAATAAGAGTCAACATATTAACAATTTTATATTTGTTTTTTTATATATTTTTATTCATATTCTTAAAATATCTTACAGACTTATTCTCGCTGCTCTCCATTTTAATGAAAATGGAATGAGGGAACAGGCCACAACCAAAGATGGGAAAAAAAGATTTGACATTGTGTTTCCAAAATTCAAAAGAGGGGAATACACAGTTCGGGAAGTTAAAGTGGAATGCACTTATGGTACAGTTTTCATAATTATACAATCAACCAAGTGAAAATAAATGTCACAAATACATATCTCTTTTGTTGCACTTTTATAACATGTCAAATTATAATTATTTTCGCTTTATACAGATTATGTAAAGAAACTGATGTCTTCGGTTGAGGAGCGGGCCTCTCAATTCAGCATGAATTCTAGTGTAGTTGTCCAGCGTCAGCCTGCACCTCCTCCTTTGTGTAGTGTCTATCACCATCCAGACAAGACTAAGGCAGTCGAGGAGAAACTATCGAGATTTAATCAGCAAAATTTTGGAGATGATGATTCCTCTGCTTGTTGCTAAAAATATCTAAAGTTCCTTGTATATTTAACATACATTCATGTTTAAATATGCACTTTGTTTAGATCCTTAACCTGGTTTGAAACCAGTATAATGTCCTGATCCACTTGGAAAAGTGTTTCTGATACAAGTGACTGCACAGGAGGGTAGAACAACCCTTACTTTCTTTCCCAAGTACCCCCATGCCCAGCGTGCAAGCTGTCGATAAGCTGTATATCTGTACATTCTGAAATGAAATTTCATGACTTGATTATAATCGTTTTTTAAATATTTATTACATGTTTTAATTGATATGCATGTATTTATTCAAATAATAAAGACAGTACAACAATAAACTTACTCTGATGAATCTGGTATACTTTCATTGTATTGTTGTCTATACTGATAATATGCAATTTGCAGAACATATACATTTAGACATGCTGGATGGAAACCAGGGTGAGATGTTATACAATTAATTGCATTTTCTGATTCTTCGAGTAGGGCATGCACCCTATCCACTTCTTGACAGCATACACACTCAGCTGCTGTAGGCATTACTATACAGTTTCCACATGTGCACCTGTATAGAAAATTTAAAGCTTACATTATACTTTTATCAGATCATTCATAGTGTTATTTTGTCGGGAAAAGCACGCCACGGATATAAACAAAAAGGAAATTAATTTATTAAAGTAGTTACCATTCGGTATTTTGAAGTCTGGTGTTATTATCATCGTAAGTGTTATTATCAACTTCAACAGACTCCTCATCAGAACTACTTGCATACGGTTCAAAACGGAATGGTGCAATTGAATTTGGGTCGGTTTCAATATTTTCATCGAAGCTAGAAGAACCACAGGATAAATCCAACTACAGTTCGTCCTCAGATACCTCTGATTCTACGTAATTATCCTCACTGACAGCTCTCTCGGCCATATCTACACACAACACGTGTATGCTAAACACATCGAGTGACGTCACGAAACTTGTGTACATTAGACCGGAAGTTACACTTGACTGGATTATCGATCGCCGAGGCAGGTGCAAATGAGCATGTTTATCTATAAATATCTCAGGAAATACGATGTCTTTTTTCATCGGGTTTTTTACATTGTCTTTTTTATGTAAAGCTCTGGTCATTCAAAATGCCTTGTATTTCTCTGTGGCCTATCTTTAATATAAGAGATTCTGATACGCCCGATGTCAAATCGGACACATTCACTGATATTGTCTCCATTGCTTGAGATAATTTCACTCAAAAACTTAGAACACGACTGTAACAAACTGAAATTCTTCATTACATTGTAAATAAATCCCCTGGGTTCACCCTTCCGGTAACTTGTGTAATAACCCTGTGGGGAGCCCCTAAATTCCTTTAGTTCCCATAGTAACATAGCAGCCCTGTGGGGAGCCCCTCGTTTTACTTTAAATAGTAAGGTTAAAGCGTGCTCTGAGTAGTACCCGGGAAAAACATCAGCCGATAGACGTGTTCGTCTAGTGCTACCAGGGGGCCTGTCCATAGAAAACCACATGGGTCTTATGCCTTATTTTCATGCCTAAAGTCTCTCTACAGAATGTTACAGAGTATGTAAACTGTCGGGTACTGAAATTCTTTATTTGAGAGTAGCCAATTCCATGTTATGGTGTGTGACAGAGACCGTAGCGTGTGAGTGAACTATGGCGGCCCGTACGACACATCTCTAAAACCAGTTCTGTGAGTTACTAGTATATCATCGGGCGGTGACCCTCACTGAACATTTCATTATCTGAGTTAAAGTTATTATATGAACGAAACATTGTGAAAGTTTGAGAATTATAACTATTGTGAATTTGGAAATAATTCTGAATATTTAGTTTCATTGAAAGACATTTCAAAGTGTTGAGCCTGGCGTCGGACCATTGTCTCTGGAACCCGAGAGGAACCCAGTGTGCCACGCAGCCCGTTATTAATTAACATTGTTCCGTGCAGCCATACAAAAAGGAAACTGTAAAAATCTATTCTTAAAGGATTTCCGCACTTACGGAAGGACCAGGACAAACGGGACCTATTCATACCAAGGGACATGCGCACTGACTGACTGAGGACCAGGACCAATTAACAAAGACATTTTCAATTTATTTTATTTTTGTACATTTTTTTTTGGTTAAATTCTTTGTTAAAATTTCTGTTTACTTTGTTCTTTAATTTTGTTATTAAATTTTGTTAAAATTTTAAAGTTCTTCTTTTGATTTTTGTAAGTTCATCAGGGTGTATAACCCACACCCTCACAAATGGTGGCAGCGGTGGGATACATCTGAGCTTGCATAAATCAAGAGGTTTTTTTTGTATTTCGAAATTTTGATTTTGACTTTGTTTATTTTGTATGTTTCAGTTCAAACTTTCACAATGTCGCACATGCCAAAGTGGATGTCCGAGCTTATCGAGAAAGGGTCAAGCGTCACAGAGTGTTTAGAGATGTGGCGTCAGGAGCAGGAGGCAATGAGAGCTGAGAGAGATCAGGCTAGAGCTGAACGAGAGACAGTAAGAGCAGAAAAGGAAGCTGAACGAGAGCTTGAGAAAGTAAGGTTAGCTCATGAAAGAGAGGAGCGTCAGGCTAAGAGAGACATGGATAAGTGGGAGGCTGAGAAAGAGATTAAGTTGAGAGAGTTAGCTCTTAAAGAGAAAGAGTTAGAGAAGAGTAAAACTGGTCCCTCCCCCCAGAGCATTCACACCCCTAGTGTAAAGTTACCTAAATTTGAAGAAGGTCAAGACCCTGACGTTTTTCTAAAATCTTTTGAGAAAATAGCGGGGTTACAAAAGTGGGATCAATCTCAATGGGCGGTTCGTTTAGTCCCAATGCTATCGGGTAAGGCTCTTGAAGCTTATTCTAGATTGTCAGATGAGGATAGCGATAATTACGATGCTATAAAAACTGCTATTCTTAAAAGGTATGAACTTACCTCAGAGGCCTATAGGGATAAGTTTAGGCAGTGTCGACAGTCCAGTGATGAATCGTTCAAAGATTTTGTGGTTAGGACAGAGAGGTTCTTTAATCATTGGTGCGAAAGGGAAGAAATTGGTTCAAACTTTCATAAGCTGTTTGATTTGATGTTGAGAGAACAGGTGATAAGAAGTTGTTCAAAAGAGTTGCAACTGTGGGTACTTGAACACAGTCCAAAGTCTATAAAAGAAGTTATAACTTTGTCAGAGTCATTTCAGGTTGCACATAAAGGCAGTTATTCAGGCGGTGGTCGTGGTAACGCAGGGGAAAAACCGGGTGCAAAACCAAATAAGTTTGGTTCGGTTCAGTCCCATAAAGGTAAGTTTATCTCGCCTTTAGATCAGAGGAAATGTTTTAAGTGTGACAAGGTCGGGCATATTGCTCCGAATTGTCCATTGCGTAAAGTTCAGTCAAAATCTCCTCTGAATCAGAAACCAGGTAACCACAAGTCTAATGAACAGTTTGGTTTGTGTCTTGATGAGACAATGACAGTATCTGAGGATTCTGATAGTGTTCATGAGAATAAAGTGGTGGTTAAGTTGTCTGGTGTATCGATTACTGATGATTCTGCTTTAGAATTAAGTTGTGAAACAGGTTTAGATTTGGTGAGTGGAGAAGTCGGTGGACATGTTGTCTCAGTTTTAAGGGATACTGGTTGTTCAACGGTGTTTGTCAACAGTAAATTAGTTTCAGATGAGGATAAGACTGGGAAATCAAGGGTAATTACTCTAGCTGACGGTACGAGGAGATCTTGCAGTGAGGCAATCGTAAGTGTGAATACGCCATACATTTCAGGTAAGGTACACGCTCTATGTCTAGATTCTCCTTTTGCTGATGTTATTATTGGCAACAATGTGAGCATTGTAGTACCTAAGGAGGCAGACCCTTTACCCAGGATGGAGAAGGTGGACACAGTCGAAGATGACGCATGCGGAGCGGTCCAAACTAGATCAGAGCTAAGGAAACAAGAGAGGGCAGAAAAACCAAAAACGGATGATTTGAAAGCATCGAACACCGAAAATGAAGGTATGTGGTGTAACAGGGAGGAATTGATTGAGCATCAGAAAACTGATGAGAGCTTGAAGTCAATTCTAGATATGGCACAAAATGGACCATATGAGGGTAAGTCATATTTCATCTTGAAAAATGATTTATTGTATAGAGTCTTTGAGAAGAATTCTGATGAAAAGGTCTTCCAGATTGTAGCTCCAAAGAAACTGCGCAAGGGTATTATGTCATTGGCTCATGACACACCATTGGCTGGGCATCTTGGAAACAAGAAAACCAGAGAACGAATCCTGCAAAACTTCTTTTGGCCGGGTATGTATGTGGACATATCACGGTATTGTAAGTCATGCTCTATTTGTCAGAAGGGGATGCAGAAAGGGAGAACACCAAAAGCAAAACTGGTGCCAATTCCAAAGATAGACGTTCCATTTTCCAGAGTCGCCATCGACTTTGTGGGTCCATTACCAATGACAGAAAAGAAAAACAGATATATTTTGGTATGTATGGACTATGCTACTAGATTTCCGGAAGCATTTCCGATGAAAACTCAAGACGCAGAAAGTGTGGCAAATGCGCTTATGGAAATGTTCTCAAGAGTAGGCTTTCCTAAAGAAATTTTATCAGACCAGGGAACAAATTTTATGTCATCACTCATATCAAACCTGTGCAAAATGCTAAAAGTGCGTAAACTGTCAACTACCCCTTATCATCCTCAAGCTAACGGGCTAGTAGAACGATTTAATGGGACTCTTAAGCAAATGTTGAAAGCATATGCAGTTGTAGAGCCATTTAAATGGGATGTTCATTTACCATATGTACTCTTTGCCTACAGAGATGTCCCAAATGAAACGACAGGTTTTACTCCCTTTGAACTTCTTTATGCCAGACATGTCAGGGGTCCACTAGACATCTTAAAGGAGCAGTGGGAAGAACCAACTGAGGAACAAGCATCAGTCCTAAGTTATCTCATGGAAACACGTGAACGAATGGAGACGGTACGTAAGTTGGTAACAGAAGTGGAATCCCATGCAAAGAAAAAACAGAAGAGATATTATGACAAAAACGCCAGGAGCAGGAATTTTGAAGTAGGTCAGAAAGTTTTAGTGTTATTGCCAACAAGTACTTCGAAACTATTGGCGCAGTGGAAGGGTCCATATGAGGTGACAGAAAAGGTAAGTCCAGTTGATTTCAGAGTCAGGGTGTCCAAAAACAAAGAAACTGTTTATCACGTCAATATGCTGAAGGAATGGTTTGAGAGAGAGTCAGAGGAAAACAGTAAGTCTGAAATAATGGCATGCTTGAATGTTATTTCCAGTTTATCTAGCAATGATGTTCAGATAGAAGACGGTGTGGTATCGGATAAAGTCCCGGCCCTTCAGCAGACAGAATCGTCAGCCGACGTACTGTATTCAAAAGACCTCACCACAGAGCAAAGGGATCAGATTCAGAGGTTAGTGGAAGAATTTGGTGATATTTTTACAGATGTTCCCAAGAAAACGCCTTTGACGAAACACTCAGTGAAAACGTCTACAGATGTGCCCATCCATATGAAACCATACCCGATTCCATATGCCTTACAAGATCAAGTGAAGCGGGAGTTACAGCAAATGATGGATCTTGGTATCATTGAGGAAACAGACAGTCCTTATTCAGCACCAGTCGTCCTCATTAAGAAAAGTGATAAGTCGTTGAGATTCTGCGTCGACTTCCGGGAGTTGAATAAAGTAACTGTATTTGACCCAAGACCAATGCCTCGAATAGATGACATTTTGATTAAGATCAGTAAAGCAAAATTCATAAGCAAATTGGACTTGACAAAAGGTTATTGGCAAGTACCATTAGACGAGGATGCAAAACGGAAAAGTGCATTTGTAACTCCATTTGGACATTTTAGTTTTACAGTAATGCCGTTCGGGATGGTGAATGCACCGGCCACTTTCGTTAGACTGGTAAGTAAAGTTCTTACAGGGCTGGAAGATTTCACAGAGGCTTTCATTGATGATATTGGTATCTATAGCAACAGCTGGACAGAACACCTTGAGCATCTGAGAACAGTGTTTTCAGCGTTGAGGAAAGCGAACTTAGCAGCTCGACCTACAAAATGTGAGTTTGGTTTCAATGAACTTTGTTTTCTTGGTCATACTGTAGGAAGTGGAAAAATCAAGCCAATGATGTCAAAAGTAGAATCCATTCAGAACTTTCCCATTCCGACAACCAAGAAAAAGGTAAAGTCATTTTTAGGTATGATTGGGTTTTATCGGAAGTTCATTCCTAATTTTGCCACTTTAGCACTTCCGCTTACAGACTTGACGAGCAAGAAAACACCTAGCAAAATTAAATGGACAAGCGAACTTGATCACTCTTTCCAAGAACTAAAAGGTAAGTTACTATCAGAACCAGTTCTTCGAAGTCCAGATTTCAGTAGATCATTCATTTTGCGCACAGATGCAAGTGCATTCGGGGCAGGTGCGGTGCTAGAGCAAGAGTTTGAAGACGGTAAGCATCCAATTTGTTTTCTTAGCAAAAAGTTCAGTCCTGCGGAGAGAAATTATGCTGTAGTAGAAAAAGAGTGCTTTGCTATTGTGTGGGCGGTCCAGAGTCTCAGAGTCTATCTAGAAGGTAAACCATTCAAAATTGAGACTGATCATGCACCTTTGCAATGGTTACAAAGGTCAAAATTATCAAATCAATGTTTGTTACGTTGGAGTCTTCTTTTGCAAGAGTTTGTGTTCTCGATTAGGTATATTCGTGGTACACAGAATACAGTAGCAGACTCACTATCGAGGTTATGTTCAGATGATGTGGCTGAGTAATTATCTGAGATTACTTTTGTTGCAGGTATATTGTATATATAATGCTTTGTTGTAAATAGTCTGAGTTTGTTTATTTTAATTTTCAGTTTGTAGGTTTGGTCGGACTAAATGGTCTTTAGTCTTATAAGGGGGAGGTATGTAACAAACTGAAATTCTTCATTACATTGTAAATAAATCCCCTGGGTTCACCCTTCCGGTAACTTGTGTAATAACCCTGTGGGGAGCCCCTAAATTCCTTTAGTTCCCATAGTAACATAGCAGCCCTGTGGGGAGCCCCTCGTTTTACTTTAAATAGTAAGGTTAAAGCGTGCTCTGAGTAGTACCCGGGAAAAACATCAGCCGATAGACGTGTTCGTCTAGTGCTACCAGGGGGCCTGTCCATAGAAAACCACATGGGTCTTATGCCTTATTTTCATGCCTAAAGTCTCTCTACAGAATGTTACAGAGTATGTAAACTGTCGGGTACTGAAATTCTTTATTTGAGAGTAGCCATTTCCATGTTATGGTGTGTGACAGAGACCGTAGCGTGTGAGTGAACTATGGCGGCCCGTACGACACATCTCTAAAACCCGTTCTGTGAGTTACTAGTATATCATCGGGCGGTGACCCTCACTGAACATTTCATTATCTGAGTTAAAGTTATTATATGAACGAAACATTGTGAAAGTTTGAGAATTATAACTATTGTGAATTTGGAAATAATTCTGAATATTTAGTTTCATTGAAAGACATTTCAAAGTGTTGAGCCTGGCGTCGGACCATTGTCTCTGGAACCCGAGAGGAACCCAGTGTGCCACGCAGCCCGTTATTAATTAACATTGTTCCGTGCAGCCATACAAAAAGGAAACTGTAAAAATCTATTCTTAAAGGATTTCCGCACTTACGGAAGGACCAGGACAAACGGGACCTATTCATACCAAGGGACATGCGCACTGACTGACTGAGGACCAGGACCAATTAACAAAGACATTTTCAATTTATTTTATTTTTGTACATTTTTTTTTGGTTAAATTCTTTGCTAAAATTTCTGTTTACTTTGTTCTTTAATTTTGTTATTAAATTTTGTTAAAATTTTAAAGTTCTTCTTTTGATTTTTGTAAGTTCATCAGGGTGTATAACCCACACCCGCACAACGACATTAACTGGCCTTTGCCCGAGAGGGAATCTATGTTTCAATGAAAAATAAAACATTGTCACAATTTATAAATTTATATGGATTATCCGCTGCATCCTTATCCTGAAGATAAGGGCATTGACATTTTCTTCCAATCTCTTTGGAAGAAAAAGAAACTTCTCTGAAGATGGAATTCATGCAAGAATCCATCAAATTTTTAGAGACAAAAATTCTAGGCCTCCTACTGAATAAACAGAAATCAGACAGGAGGCTTTAAAAATTTGGAGCAGGTACTTTTATTTTTGGGCTCATCCCGAAGAGAGCTGAATACTCGGATGAATGCAAATAAAGCATAAACTTTACTAGGAGCCGTTGGATTGAAAAACAAACACAAATCCAGTACCGGTTTCTCATATAGAGGAGACAAAGGCAAAGGACATAAAATGAGAAAATGTTTGCCTTATTAAGTGAATAAACTGTTCATTCGTATTGTATTAAAATTTTAGTGTATCACACGCGGCTGAACTGATGATAGTGTCCTAAAGTGACTCTATTTTCCCACTGTTATAATGTGATCACACTCAACACAAACGAACTAATCCCTATGGGAATATTTCAGTTCTTCAAATTGTCATTCGCTTATGATTTCCTACTCTGACAAAGTTAACATGTTCTGTGAATTATCAATGAATATTTCCACTTCTAGTTTTGTTCTCTGTGATAACTATTTAAAAGTAAGCAGAGTCGATTTCTTGATAATTCTACCAGAATGTAAATTAGGCAGGTCGATAGGTCAGGAGCTAAGAGGCCTAATATGCATGAAAATCTCGTGCGCATCTGTCTTTGTGTTTGACGCTAAGGAGGCCAAATATGCATGTACATCTCGTTTGGCTGCCTTTGTGTTTGACGTCAGTGGGCGATAACTGTTGAAATTGGCATGGGAGTCCTTGTATAATTTAAATCTATGTCTACATTTTTAAAGTCTTAATCTTCAATTTAATTTCACAATGAAATGGAAATATAAGGAATCACTGTCTAGTTAGTATAGTATGCCATGGCCAGCGACATCAACAATAGTGGGAAACATGGGGTAATTTACGAAGCCCGTTATGCAAATTATCTATTGTTTCCCACTATTGTTGATGCCCTAGCATACTATACTACATTGTAACTAGACAGTGATTCCTTAAATAAAGTTTTTTTTTGCAATTTTGCAATATCATTGATAATGCCTTTTGGTAATGAAACTGTGTCATCAACTTTTTATTGCTTAGTTCAACATGAGTACATCTGGATTATTTCATTAATGCATACAGAATTGATACGCATGCGCTGTCATTGGTTTTACCACGTGCAAACATTTGCTATCATTTTCACTTACACAGCCACCAGAATGGCACGTCGTGTCGATCGAAACATCAGAAGAAGAAAACGATCTATAAACGATCTATAAGAGCAATATAATACAAAGCCCGAAAAATAGAAATTTTACTCGGATGTTCTTTATGCAAGGGAACATGTATCCAATTTGACCAAAAATAAATGAACAGATAGTGAATACTTATTGCTAGCAAAAGGGGAGAAATTAATCCCAACACCTTCAACAAAAGTTGTAAAAATGACTTAAAGATTTTGATGAACTCACACGTGAAATGAGATGTAAATTAAAGTTCAGGACCAAAGACGATGAAATTTATCCTTTCTAGACTAAAAGTGGATATGAACCATCTAAGGGAATTGGTGTACTTGAAATCTACTTCAATCAGACAAAACCTGACCATTCAAATATTTGAAATAAGGCCAGGACAGATTATTTGGTCAACAGAGAGAGGGAATAAAAAAGACATGTTTATGAAAAAGTGTAGGTTAATTTATTGTTTAAAATTGAAGATTACTATCATTTTTAATAACAAGAAAATTTTTTTGCAAAAATGTATCTCTTAACAATACAAGAGGCCCACGGGCCTCATAGGTCACCTGAGTATTGTGTAACAACTTTCAAACAATTAAATTTGGTTCGTGTTAATGGATTTTTACTATATAATCAATAGAGCCCCGCCATAACACCAGAATCCCCTACCCCTGGGTTATAAAATTCACAATTTTGAAAGAGGCATTCTTTCTCATCATAACTATGCACTTAGTTTAGTTAATACCCAAAAGCAGAGAAGAAGATTTTCGCAGAATAATGCATCTTCACTATATAATCAATAGACCTCTGCCCTAACACTAAAACCCCCGTCCCTGGGGCCATAAAATTCACATTTTTATAGGAGGCACTCTTGCTCATCATAACTATGTACTTAGTTTATTTATTATCCAGAAGCATACAAAAAGATTTTCAAAGAATTAACGTATTTTCACTATATGATCAAAAGAGCCCCGTCCTAACACCAAAACCCCTGACCCTGGAGCCATAAAATTCACAATTTTATAGGGAGCACTCTTGCACATCATAACTATGTACTTAGTTAGTTTATTTAAAACCTAGAAGCAGAGAAGAAGATTTTCAAAGAATTAATGCATTCTCACTATCTAATGAATTTAGCCCCGCCTTTACACCAGAACACCTGATCCTAGGGTCATAAAATTCACAATTTTGGAAGAGGCACTCCTGCTCGTCATAACTATGTGCTTAGTTAGTTAATTTCATACTCAGAAGCAGAGAAGAAGCTTTTCAAAAAATAAATGCATTTTCACTATATGATCAATAGAGCCCCGCACTTACACCAGAACCCCTTACCCTGGGGCAATAAAATTCACAAATCTGAAGAGGCACTCTTGTTCATCATAACTATGTACTTTGCTAGTTTATTTAATACCCAGGAGCAGAGAAGAATATTTTTAAAGAAATAATGCATTTTCACTACATAATCTTTATAGCCCCGCCCTAGCAATAGAACCCCTAAACCTGGGCCCATGAATTTCACAATTTTGGTAGAGGACTCAGTGCTCATTACAATCATGCCAACAGTTTGCCTGCTTGATGTCCAGGAGTAAAGAAGAAGGTTTTTAAAAATTGCAAAAATTTTAGTGGTTTTTACCCCCACTCCTTAGCCCAAAGGGGGCGGCGACCATGAAACATTTTTTATTCCCCTTTACCCATAGATGCTGTATACCAAATTTGATTGAAATCGGTTCAGTGGTTTCAGAGAAGAAGATGAAAATGTTCAACTGTTAACACACGAACTACGACGCACGACGACGGACGAAAACGGATAGCAATAGGTCACCTGAGTTACTCAGGTGACCTAATAAAAAGGTTATCATTTTAAAGAAAGAAGTCTCCAATAGAGATTGTGCAAAATATATTAAACATATACAATAAAGCAATAATTAGCTAAAATCATGGTTAATGGCTAACTTTTAGCATTTTTTTTTATTTCAGAATTGTAACTTGACTTAAGAACACTGTTGTAATCAGCATAAAATTGTCACCTCTTTTTAGATTAATAAATGCATTTACATCCTTTTTCCGTTTCCGTTTCAGAAATCTGGGACATTAACTCTTGAAATAGCCGAATTGATTGTAAATAACTATTCGATAATGGCACTTCTGACCTTTACGTGGGATATAGGCGTTTAAACCATTTTACACGGTCAAGATACCGCAGAATATGCCTCAATACTCTTCAATATGTTCTGTGAGCTTGGTGTGTTCAATGTTGAAAAAAATTATATGTTACGTATGGATCACCTGGCTTTTTTCGAATGGGTAAACCTTATTTTGATAATTTCTGTAAGTTTTCATTTTCTAACAAGTGAGGGACATCTATATAATCCAAAATATACATCTGCCTGTCAACTAATAAAAATTATCTTTTCATATTTCTAGAGAATCAATATTTTCGAGAACGCTCGATACGAAGAAAAGTACGGGAGATTTTGAAGGTATTTTGTTTTATAGAACAAATTAATTATTATAATATATACAACTGTTAAAACAAAGTGAAATTAACATAAATTCATAGTCATTTTGAAATTTTCACAGTGTTTAAAATCGGTTACATTGATGAAAATCAGCGCACTAAGTGTCCATTTCCTTTCTTTGGTGTTAATTGTATTTCTCAATGTTCTTTTGAAAAGGAAAATTGCCACCATGTGCATGTATGTTCCGCCAATACGGAAGGTATTATTATGTATATTTAAATTTTAAACAAATAGATTTTACCAAATTTCTAAAAGAAATTCCAATTTATATTGATATTCAAAGAATCCTACATTTTATTTATGTAGGTTCATAGTTACAATGATTTAAAAACCTTGCTTTTTATAGATTGTCCCCATGGGTATTTTGGAACATCATGTGAACAACCTTGTCGTTATCCAAATTATGGCAAAGATTGTTAGGGAGAATGTAAATGTACCGGTAGTTCGGAATTCTGTAAAAATATATTTGGATGTCCAGGTAAAGAATTAGAGCTGGGGTTTCAGTTAAGGTCAGACGACACGTTCCTCATATATATGTTTTGTATCTCTTGGTATTATTAAAAAATATTCATATTTGTCATTGTCTTCTGATTTCTACACTGTTTTCAAAATGTTTTTAAATTTAAGTACACCAAAATTGGTGATAAAGGTCATCCAGAAGATTACCCATAAGGGATATATAAGAAATTTTACCCAATGGTAAAGTCTCCAAATGCCTGGTATGGTACCCTAATTTTTTGCAAGGAATCTTGTTTAGGTACCTATACTTCAATGACAAATTCTTAGGAAAAATTATATATTTATGAGGAACGTGTCGTCTGACCTTAAATGTTAAATATGAAGATATAATTACGTATATCCAAGATAAGGATACTAAAGGAATGCTTTAACGTGCATTATTAAAAAAAATCTTTTTAAGAAAAGTGGGGGTTAATTGAAAGCACAGAAAACGTAGATGATACGGTGTATTACCAAATAAATATACAGTCACCTCATCCGAGACGCTCAACATTTTAAAACAGTTACATGCTACATAATATGAGTGACACCAAGTTTGTTACAAATATGGTTAACATGTAGATAAAGAAAAGTGATAGATCTAATATTAAATATGTAAACAAATTCAATTTGTGAAGAGGTCTTAAACACCAATCCCTGGAAATTCCGCATGTGCAATAAGGTGAATTGGAACTGTAGGCATCCCCCATTGACCGGTCACATCTGCCGTTAGCACTATCTTCTAATCAATTAGATGGAACTTTTCGAAATAAATTCAATTAGCGTTAAAAGCTAGTTGACATAATTAAAAAAATATGAGAGGTTTCGCGCAAAATTTACGCGCAAAAAAGCTAAAAAGTGGCCTAATCTCTTGACGATATGATATGATATGCAACTTTGATTATTACATATAAAGACAAATAGTTATATATTGACATCTCAAATTTATCGATAAAAAGAACATTCTTCATGATGTATATTTGTAAATGTACAATTAACCTTTAATTATGAATAACTTCTCCCACCTTAACCCCATACACAAAAACATAAAAATTAAAAACTTAAAATTAAGTGGTCTTCCGTGCTTAAAAAGTACTTTTAGTGAAATTATAACAAAAATGACTTTAAGTTTCTTATACTTTAATAGTCATTTAAAACAACACAGACACACACTTCGTTATCGTTGACAACTTTATCACATCAAAACACTTACAGTCATCAAGACATTTGGTTGAATAAAACAGATAATTTGACGTCTACTTCGTTTGGAGAATTAGTGAAGAAGAATACCGTTTTAACTCCATATAGAGGTAAAGCTACTACATCACCTTATATCAGAAAAGATCCGTTTTTTTACTTTAATTTGCACATTTGTAAAATAAATATAGACTTAATTGATGATAATTAATTTCTTTTTACTTAATTTATGTGATGATTATCTTTATATATATTCGTTTAAAAAATTGAAGAAAGTTTTTATTTTGTAGATCTTGATTGCGTAAACAGAGCGTTTCGCGTGAGCAGAAAGCCTGTCCTTTTCAAAATAACTATAGGAATGATTAGTGTTGCTTGTATGTTTTTCAGTCTTTATCAGATTTGTAGCAACACTGGTGTGTGTCAGAAGAAAAGAAACATTGAAATACATATTGTATAATTTGTTGTTTATTTATACGATATCACTAATCACTTTTTATTCTTAATTTACTAATAAATATAAGATTTTTTTACTCAGTGTTTCAAAAGAAATACATAATAAACTTTCAGTTTGTTTTAGTATTTAAGAAATGACGAATCTTTAACAGCGTCTTGTACTACATGTATTTTCATATCATTCCTTACTAAATTCTGTGTAAGTTTTTAAAAATGCATATTGGTTGGTATTTCTTGGCTTTTAAAAATATGATTTTCAAAATGAATATATATTTTATAGAAAAGAAGAGATCTGAATGGAAAACAAAACTCGTGCATTTGCCTTCCGGCCTTCCGCCAAAGTCAAGGAAGTATGAAAAAAAATCTTCCTTAATCATTACTAATGCAAAAATGGACATCCAAAACCATAAATTACGTCTATAATTCAATTAATATTTAAGAGGGGACCTATGTCATTCTAAGTCAAAGCAGTGTTATGTGACGTCACAATAGCGACGTTGGTTTTTATCTGTTGACTTTTGCAACTCTGATATAGGTTAAACATTGTTTATAATCAATAACGTACAAAAAGAAAATTTATACATCATTAATAGCAGTTTTATTTGAATTATAGAATTTGTTAATGTAAGAATTCTCTTCCTTTGGCTGATGATTTATAGCAATTTCAGATGTGAAAAGATACCTCAATAATATGCTGATACAAGTACAAAAAGATAAGATAAAATTCAGCAAAGAAGACGGATTAATCAGGGTAGTATGTTTAATTTCATGTTTACCATTAATTGCTTTTTCTCGATAAAACTAAGGAAAAAAATGTACGTGTACCTATATTTGGTTATTAATTAGTACATTTAGATTTAATTGTATAAGTTATTCCTAGTTATGATAGGTGTTGGTTGTTGACGGGGAAGGGGGAGGGATAGAAACAGAATGATTGGGATGAAAAAGAAAAGATTAAAACGGTGTAAATTGTTAATAATCAAAATAAAATTCTTGTTTTCCGCAAAATAGTTTTATATTCAGATGTTTGTCAGTGCTTACTTACCTTTGTCTTAGTGCAGAAAGGTCAATGTTTATGACACAAGAGTACGAAAATAAAAGAAAATTTCATATTTCTCATTTATTTTATCATAGATGTATAAATTTTTCTTTGTTAAAATAAAGAGATAATTCATTTCTTTCATAAAATATGAGTTACAACATTTTCACACAAAGAATCTTTAAGATATTACCTATTATGCATGTCGAAATTTAAAAAAAAAAATACGACAAGAAAAATGGGGTAATACTTACATAGTGCTCTATTATAATTTTTCATACGAGATTAATTACAATGTTTTTACCTTTATTTTAAAGATACAAGTCAAAAAATGTAAATACTTGTTGATTTTAAATGTGTTTTGACATTTTTGGTTCTTTTTAGCACATATTTGGGGTAGTACAGTAATGTCTGAAAATAATCTATTTTTAGCATTTCACACTGTTTTTGCACTTGCTCCTGTGTAAAAATAAGCATATAAAGGTGTTGTTTTTAATACCTAAAAGTTAAGAGCAAGTTGCCATGACAGAAATGTCGAAGTTTTGAAAACTTCACACAAAGACTTTTCGGACATAGGTCCCCTCTTAACATTTATTATGTTAAGGTTTATTTGACACAAAAATGTACATACAGTAAGTACATTTCTTGATAAGGTTAATGTACATTTGACGTCAAAGCTATAACGTCTTACAATTGGCAACCAATAATGTGGATTTGAGAAACTTAAAGTTTGACCATGTATGGAATTTTTATTATTCCCCGTTTCAGGTATCGATGGATAGCATCAACGCTGATGTACTTGTGCTTACCTTTTTTTATTTTCCCGGTAATTCCAGGGTTCCTTACCTCTCGCTTGATTTAAATTACTGCGTTTGACATAGAAATTAATGTTTTTTTTATGTCCGAGATATACCTAAGTTACTAAATAGTCGGTATCAGATTTTCCACGTTCGGTTTCCGTTTCGCCTTTTGGCAACAACCTTTAAAAAATATATATCAATATAGCTGTTTTAAAGAAAATAATTTCTCTCGCCGGTGCTGCAACTTCCCGTGTCGCTATAACAACTCTCTCTCTCTCTCTCTCTCTCTCTCTCTCTCTCTCTCTCTCTCTCTCTCTCTCTCTCTCTCTCTCTGATCATAGGCTAGTTTTTGACAAAAAGGATTGCAGCCAATTTGAAATTAAATAGAAAGAAGTTTAAATTAAATATATTTTTTAAATGATTATTATTTAAAACCACGGTTGAACTAATCTTACAGTTTGCATGACTTAAAGAGAGGGAAAAAGAAAGTGTCTGGGGTATTTTTCTTCGTTCATTAATTGACTTATTGTCACTTAACCCCCGGTTACATTTCCAAAAACGACCAACGGCCGACGGGCTTTGAAGCAAAAATGAGATTCTTTGGGTGGCAGTTCGACAGTTGTCTTGGCCGATTTTGACCTATTTTTGTCGGCCGACCAATTTTGTGTCCATCGGTCCAAGTTATAATTTTTCATGCGTCGATGCCAATTTCTTCAACTGCAGTTATCCGTCGACCAACCTTTGATCATCGTCCGACCATCAGCGGTCAGTTTATTGAGTCGGTCGTCCGTCGTTGGACAATAAGGGCGTTGAAAATTTCGGCCGATGGTTAAAATCAAACTGTAGCTCAGAGCTCGATGATAGGGCGACGATTGGCCGACTTCGGAATATTTAACCTATAAAGGATACATAGCACAAAAAAAATTTTGATACATGGATTCATATAATTTTTTTGAACGGAAAAAACATAAATAATTGATCCGTAAGATGTAACAAAATCTTCAGTATTCTTTGCTGCTTAGATATGCACCATTTGTCGTTTTTATGCAATTCCAAACAAATTTTGCACACATTTTCAACATTGGGGCACAATTTTATAAGAGACTGCAACTTTGCCTTGCAAACATTACTCACGTCACCTATATCTGAATATACATCTATTTAAAAATATTGATGATTTCTAAAGAAAAAGATTTTTTTATCCAAGTCATCGGCGTCCCTAGGGTATAATGTTACTGCTCCGTGTCGCCTGATACTGTGTCGACCGATCCTGTTCTTTCAACCGACAAGACCGGAAAAATTAGGTCGCCCGACCATCGGCTTCAATTTGACCTAGGCATAAGAAACACTCCGAATAATTTTTTTATAATGGGCTAACATATTGTCCAAGGAGGTTTTGTCAGTGTAAAGACGAATAATGACTCCCATCGAATTATAACAGGGGGTGAATTTTCAACGACAAAAATCAACCCCTAACCAAACGGTCATTATGTGGTCATATTTGAGTTCTTTAGATAATTGAACCCCGTTGAAAAATGACCCCCTTTAGAGTAATAAAAAATACACATGAAAAGGGAAAATATACTGCATACTATGATAATTGTTATTCCTTTGAAGTAACAGACGAACGGTCGTACAGACAGACGGACGGAAACCTCTATCCTCAATACCCTCCCACTTTCCTGTCAGATCAAAACGTGTAATAGGAGGTGCACAATGACATTTTGTAATAAAGCATCTGTGTCATTAGATTTTATTCAGTGCTATAGGAGGAGTTTTGATAAGAGATGGCTACTCTTTAATATTATAGAAAGAATGGCAATGTCTGTTTTGCCATGGGAAATGTAAATGTTGTGCCCGTTCAAAAAGTAAAAATAAAGATGCACAATGGCTCTAGGTATCAAAGATTCTGTGAAAGTTTCATCAAACTTCACTTAGTGGTATAAGAGGAGTTGTGGATAGGAGATGGTTACAAAAAAAGTAACAGACGGACGTACAGCTAAACAGACGGGTGGATGGACATTCCGATCACAATATACCCTCTCGCTTTTCAAACTATGGGTATTATTATATGTTATTTTGCTGCAATTTTCTGTCACTATGATGAATTTCCACCATCGGAAACCAAGGTTCAGCTGACTCTTTGGGCTTGATAAATCTTTTACTCCTTTGGATTCAGAATCATCGCATTGACAACAAAATAGATACAATTGTATAATTTAATGAGATTAACATATCATCAATTTATTTCCAATTAAGCTTCAGATGAACATTTTGGCGAAGGACCCTCTTCATTTTTTTTATTTTTAACCCCCCCCCAAAAAAAAAAATCAACTTAAATTCAAAAGGGGTACGCAAGTGAAAGCACGAAATCTCTGAATAGCAACCGTTGCGGTTGGGGAACATCACTCATTATTCCTTCGTCATAGAATAGAATCCGAAGCTTCACTTTTCTTTCTAGAAATGTTCTTATCTACAAAATTATTATATTTCTTTGTTTTTAATCTGAATAAATCAATGACCTAGTACGTGTATCGGTTTAGATAACTTAAGCCCCTCTAGGCCTTGATATGAGTAAAAATAGGGCGGGGGATATATTAATTCAGGGAAACAAAAGTCTAGTCCTTACTCTTTGTCATGTATTCTATATTTACTGGCAATATATTATCAAGGGAGCCATCCAACCACTCTCTAACCTCCCTGCAACCTGCCGAATCTTTCAACAATAGTTTTAAATAATTTAACTCTGGTTGTAACGCTGTAATTGATTGGATGAAAAATTTACTTTATATCGTATAAAATGGGTTGCCTACGTCACATTGATTTTAGTCAAAAATATATCAATCCGCCTGACGTTACATTCACATTTTGTACAAACTGAAGTCATTTTGTTAGAACAGTCATCTTTTATTATTACATCGAATGAATGAAAATTGAATTATAAGTAATGAATTTAATAGTTACCCATTTTATACGGCATAACTGTCCTAACTCAGTTGACACCATATAAAATGAGAAACAAATAAATTCATTTCTTACATCAATGTATTTATAATTCTTATAATTATTCCCATTTTAGCAATATTAATTTTAACATATTTTAATCATTATGCTTTTCAAAACTTTATCAGAGATTGTTTGTAATATTTCTTTCTACGTATTTAAATATCATATATTTGTCTGATGCAATAAGCATCCACTTTATTTTTGATAACACAGTTGTTTGTTCACGTCTTGAAACTCTTCCTTGTAATGCGTATTTTAGCACATTTTGGGGATGTCGAATTAAAGAGAAAAACTAGGTTTTTATGGAAAATGATGGTATCTCTTTCGTACATGGAAAATTTGGCAAGATATGTTTTAATTTTCTATTTGACTTTAATACATTTTTATCTTTTTCATGAGAGTCCTCAAAGGTAAGATTTGATGCTTTTGTTCATGTACAGTTTAAAGTATCTAAAGACACGTATTTCAATTTAAACTTCATTGTCTAGTTAAAAAGGCTTTATTGTACAAATGTATTTGACCATAAAAGAAGTTTAAAACATGTATTTGAGCACAAATATAATATATATATTCCTCATTTTAAGGAAAAATACAACTGTTAATGCGGCAGTTATTAAAGGTAAGTAACAAATTAAAATCTGACAATATAATGTAAAATGTCCGATTTTGTATATGATTGTACATGTAACATTTCTGGATATCATACGTTCATGTAAATTAGTTGAATCGGATTGGTCGAGAATTTTTTTTTTTAAAACTATTACCCGCTGAATAATGAAGCCATACCCTCCAGCGTAACAACAGTCAATAGTGCTTGACGATGGGTGATATTCCAAAAAAAAAAGCGATTTCGCAAAATTTATGCGCGCACAGTTCACTGGTATATGTTTTTGTATAAAACTTTCAGTATAATATAATAAATCTTGCATGTGCATGTAGTTGAGTGTAACATTGAAAATTTTCACTACTCGAAAAGCATTGTCAACCTCGGCTGTGTCTCGATTGACAATGGTTGTCAATTTCTTGATGTGAAAATTTTGAATGTTACCCTCAACTACGTGAAAGATTTATACATAATCTTCTGATTTATAAACTGCTTTCAGATTGTTTTAAAGGCAAAAAACACCAAACACTGTAATATTGACGATTCCCATATACTATAATGCCAGGTTATATTAGAAATACAAGTATTCTAGTAACTTTTACAAATATCTTGTAAGATACATTTTAAAGAAGCAATACTTCAATCACACGTTCGAAAAAAAAAACTTGGTAATATTGAGAAACTTTTCGAATGGCTTTTCTTGTAACCAGAAAAAATAATCCTCGCTCGCCAAATATCTGTGCTCGGAAGGTCGCTGCTTCGAACGATTCCCGCGACTGACCTGTTCTAAGCCCAGTGCTCATCACTATGATATGGAAGTTGTGGGTTCTTTATTTGAAACCTTAAATCGGAGGTCCCTTGTCACGTCCAATACAGTATTACCGATAAAGATCCCTTAAATGCTCGATTAGCTGCAGAACTGTAGCTCTCTGCTTGAAAAATTCGGACCGAAAAAACAGAGAGCTACAGATCCAGATCTTTGCAAAAACCTTCGATTTACGCCGTCGATTTTTTGTCACTTTCTTTTGGTATTTTTCTTGTATTTTCTATTTTCCTCAGCTTTAAAAATGGTACATAATAATTCATCATATATTTAACATCAATTCCTATAATTTATTTACCCTTCAACGCTAACAAGTGGTTGTTTCTGGTTAATTACGGACGTTTCGATGGAATTCTTTTGAAACAGACGTTACAGAACTATTCACATGACTGTTTCGGACCGTTAAAAGATAAATATAAAGTATCAAAAATAAGAGTTAGATATATGATTAGTTATAGGATACAACTCTAAAAACCACAGAAAGCTTAAACTACACGAAATAAATAGCTAAAGCAATGACAAAATATCGTAGGCGTAAATCGAAGGTTTTTACAACGCTTGGATCTCTCTGCTTTATCTGTCCGAATTTTCTCAAGCAGAGAACTACAGTTCAGCAATTACTGCTCGATAACATTGGTGCAAAACTAAAGATCAAATTTCAAGCACTCCATCGGCATGTGGTGGAATCTCTTTGCAAGATTGATTTATTTATTTATGTTGCTCTACGTGCCATTCGAGAATTTTTCACTCATGAAGCGATATCACAATATACCAGTGAAGGGCTACAATTTTTATCTTTACTCGGCACTAAGGTCCATTGAGTAGTGAGGTTTCTTAATCGTGCCAACGCCTGCCGTGACACGGGACCTCGGTTTTTAAGGTCGCATCCCAAGGACTCGCAACTTTCACCTCAAGTGGCGAGCGCATGGCGAAGGAACAGTTCCTATCTATTTTTTATCGACTTGGGCTGTTCGCGAATTCACGTCCTCCCGATCACGCAGCGAGCGCTCTACCGACTGAGCCACCGTGAATAGTTCTCTTTGTGTTAGAAAAACTCTTTAATGGAAACTAAAACAGCGAACAATTGCAATCTCTCTATCAATTACTCGTCATGCATGCCATTCTTTTAAGGCTCTCTTAACCATATTATTTTATTATTTTACATTGTGTGTAGTAATTACTATTTTTCAATTATTATTTTTTAGATTGTGGCCCTGGTTATACAGGACTAGATTGTGAACTCCCTTGTCGTTATCCAGGGTTTGGAAAAGGATGCCAGGAAACGTGTAATTGTGTGAAGGAATATTGTGATAAAGAAAACGGATGCCAAGGCATGTCTGTACAACAATACGTAATCCAAAATCATGAAATTTTGAACCTTTTTCAAAATGCTTTCTTTTTCCCACTAAAATCCATCCAAGTACAACTACAAAGCACCTATTTCAATTTTGAACATCCATGGGACCTCAATTTAAATTAAGCAGAGTAATGTAACTGTATTTCAAAAGATAAACAAATAACGCAATATATAGCTAAAAAGGATCATTATATTTTTTTTAAGTTTGGCTTGTAATTTAGAAATGAAACAGTAAAATGTTTATAGTCTCATTTTATCGATATATAGTTTATATACGTCAAACTCTGGCAAAAGGATTAAGGTAGGATTCTTCTCTGGTTTCTGACAAGATAGCATATTCAAAGTATATTTGCTTACATGGTTTATAATTATATTTAGGTGAAAGAGATTTAAAAGACCATATGTTTCCTTCCTTATCACAAGTTTACAAATTTAAATAAAAAAAGGTTATCTGCGTTTGAAAACTACCATGGCCTTTTTTTTTAGGGGAATGGTTGTGTATGAAAATATCTTCTCGGTGTCTCAAAATTGTTATAGAACAATGAATATAGTTATAATTTTTACACAATTAACGACTTGAAAGAATTTTCAAGAGTAAGATATATAAATCGATAATAAGGAACTAATGTTTCAAGATAGATCAAATAAATATGATTTTTCAAACAAATTAGAGCTATGTTAGGTTTTAAAAGCTTTCAACATAAGTATAGATTTGAGCCAAAAATTCGTAAAAAGTTTTTTCTCTCTCTTAGTAAATGATCAAAAGTTTTTGCTTTTGTATTATATTGCATCTTCTTGTTACAACTTTACCATATGTGAAAATAAGAAAAATTTAAATATAGAAAGCATAAAAAGGTAACTATTAAATACTAAAAATTTAAGAAAAGTAGAGAAAATTCGAATAAGTCAATATCCATGATTTAAGTTGAATCATTTTTGTCAATTTGGCAATATCACCTTATATGCACTGTATCGTAGTATCTTTTTATGAAAAAAGAAGAAAAAACATTTAATCTTTTGAAATATTAGTAAGGATCGCAAAATCGGTAACAATATTTTTTTATTCTTAATATTCAGGGAAAAGGCCATGCTTTTGACCTGACCTTACCTCAATTATATAAAACGGTCAACTTTAATCTCACTGATACCATCACTCAGTGACATTGTCTCTCCTTGATTCTGTGAAAATTTCGTAAATTTTTAGATACAAGAAATATGAGAAGAATCCTATCTTACAGTTAGATTTTAGTTATGATTTTGAGACTTTTGAGGGGAAAATGAGAATGGAAAGATGTTTTGGAAAGTCAAGAAAACGTTTTTAAGGCTGATATCAACACAATTATTTGTGGTCTTATTAATACTGTTGGTCATTGACGACAAACTTCACTTGAATTTTGCAACAAAGGGATCTTAAAATATAAAAAAAACGTATTAAAAATATTGAATAAATGTTTAATTTACTTTGTTGTATTTTTATCTATTAATCACTATTTTGTAGATGGTTCTCAAACTCTTTACCCGACAGCAATTACAGGCACCAGTAAGCTATATTTCAAAACAAGGAACATTTCTTAAAATATAAAACACATAAGACCTTAAGATATAAAACACGTATCAAAAATATTGAAGAAATGGTTAATTTACATGTTTTGTGAACTTTGTTCTAATTTTATTTATTGATTACTGTTTTGTAGATGGTTCTCAAACTCTTTCTCCGACATCAATATCAGGCACCAGTAAGCTGTATTTCAAAACAAGGAATATTCATTTATAAACAGTCATTCACTTTTTAAAAAAAATTGTTTCTATAAATTTCAAGTAATACTTTTTTAAACCCGATTTTAAGATATGCTTTAAAGTATTAAAAGCTTTACGATAACAAGCAATGACAAAGTTGAAAATATTACCACTTCATTTTAATCAAAAGATTATACATGTACTTAAATATTTAGAACTTGTAAACAAAATATGTCTGACATCATAACAAATGTCACTTTTTCCTCTAATAAGAAGGTCCTGGTAGAACACTAATAGTTTATGCCTGTTTTTTTTTTCAAGTATGTCAAACTGGGTTCTTTGGAATCAAATGTGAAAATAAATGTCGATACCCAAGTTATGGCCACAATTGTCAACAACATTGTATGTGTAGAGAGGACCTGTGCAATCATGTCTCTGGATGTCTAACAAATGGTAAGTACATATAATTTCACATTAGAAACACTTAAATGTTACTATCTTATGTGTACTTAAACATGAGTATTAGCAGAACATCCTCCTCCGATGCTGGTTCACGCAGCTGGTTCTTCGACTAAGCACAAGCTATCAAAATGTTACAATGAAAATCACATGAATCATATAAACAAAAACTTTGATATGCTACATGAAACGATAATGTAAATCACACAAAACTGACCTATCATAATCAACCTTTTTGTCTGAAATTCGATGTGTTTATATTTTTAAGATTTTAAATAAAATTGGAAGAATGTGGATTAGGTTATAAAATGAATTGATTCTTAAAAGTTTCATATGCTATTGCTAATGACCTGAATGATTCATGTTTATATTGCCATATCAGTAAACTTTTCTTTCACAACGTTACGTCGTTTGCTTAGTAATGTAAATGTTGGAGATAACAGTGATCGATCTTGTATAAAAATCTGTAAACAAAACAGAATTCTGTAATAATTTATACGTATATGGCTGTCCAGTAAAGCATTAGAGATGAGGTTTCAGTCAAATGATAAATATGAAGGTATACGTGTAATTACATGTACGTATATCCAAGATAATGATACTAAAGGAATGCTTTAACGTGATTTATAAAAAAAAATGCATTCAAGATTTGTTCTACTTAAGGATATGAAAAGTGGGGGTTAATTGAATTCACATAAAACGTAGATGATACCGTGTATTACCTAATAAATATACAGTTACCTCATCCAAGACGCTTCAAAATTTTAAAACAGTTACATGTCACATAATATGAGTAAAACCCAGTTTGTTGAAAACATGCAAAACATGTAGATAAAGAAAATAGATAGATCTCATTTCATACCTAAACAAATCCTTCATGTGAAGAGGTCTTAAAAACCGATCCCTGGAAATTCCGTATGTGCAATAAGGTCAATTGGACCAGAAAGTATCCCCCAATGACCGACACATCCGCCGTTAGCACTATCTTTTGATCATCTAAATGGAACTTTTCGAAACTAATTTTGTATGAAACTTTTACATAATTAATTAAAAGATATGTCAGTGTCATTTACAAACAGAAAAACTATAAAGGGGCATGTCCTTTTGACAATAGTATATGTTATCATACCTCTTTGAATTTATTCTATATAAAAATAAGACGAATAAACATGCTATCTTTTTCAAACAGTCCCTACCGTGAAATACTTTTTGTGTTATCTGCCCTTGGTAATATAGTCATCAGACTATTCACCGGGGGTATTCTGTTTCCCTCGCTTTTCATCTCTGAAAACTTCTGATATACGGATTTTGACGAATATATTATGAAGTAACAAAAGTAAAGTCAGCATCGGTATAATAAAACACCTATTTACAGACTATTCGGACAATAGCAAGTTTATCGTCCCCCTCGACAGCAAACTATTTCCCTCGGCTGCGCCTCGGGAAATAGTTTGCTGTCTTAGGGGACGATAAACTTTTGTCCTCATAGCGAGTAAATAGATAATATTTAACTTTAAGTATTACATGTACATATAAAGACAAGTATGTATATATCGATATCTCATAATTTATCGATAAAAAGAACATTCTTCATGATGTATATTTTTAAATGCACAATTAACCTTTATTTATGAATAACTTCTCCCACCTCGACCAAATATACCAAAACTTAAATTTATATTCATAAGTGGTCCCCCGGGCATAAATAATACTTTCAGTCGAAATAATATCAAAATGACTCAAAGTTCTTCATATTTTTAGAGCCATTTGAAACAACACAGAAACACACTTCGTAATCGTTGACAACTTTATCACCTCTAAAAAGTCATTTTGATATAAAGCTGAATAATAATGGATTATTGAACTTATATTGGTAAATATTTGCACGAGTTGGCTGTTTAAATGCACGAGCTTGCGAGTGAATTTGAACAGCCAGTGAGTGCCAATATTGGCCAAACCCCAGATTAATGATTTTTAGTATCGGTATTCATTATTCATTATTATCTGTCTATAAGCGTTGAATATCGCATCATTCCGATGACCCTACCGAGTGATTTGATTTGCTTATTTATGCTTTAATGGGTCTAATACGTACTTGATTTAAAGAAATAATTTTATTTCTTTTTTAGATAAACACATCTTACCTAGATGCCACTTCCTTTCTTTAATTTACTTCAAATTTTTGTTTTTGTTTTTGAGAATTTCACCAGACGACTTTTTTTTGTTTACACCGGGTGTTCGATATTATTCGGAATGTTTCGGGCATACTCATATACGTAATACAAACTCAGCGTTCAATTAAACGTTAAGATATTGAATGCTAAAATTCTCAAGATTTTTAGTAGTATTTTATTAGAGACTATATAATATCTATATGATAAAACTGATTATGTGACGTCTACTTTGTTTGAAGGATTAATAAAGAAAAATACTGTTTTAACTTAACGTTTTACTAATGCACACGCTTATCCTTATGGAGGTAAAACTACTACAGCACCTTATATCAGAAAAAGTTTGGCTTTTTTTTCTTTTCTTTTTTTTTTTTTTTTTTTTTTTTTTTTTTTGTTTTTTTTTTTTTTTTTTTTTTTTTTTTTTTTGATTTTTTTTTTTTTGAGTTTGCACAGTTTTAAAATAAATAGACTTAATGACTTTTATCTGGTTTGTAACAATACTTGCTATGTACGAAGAAAAGAAACATTGATATACACTATGTATAATTTTGTGTTTATTGATACGATATCACTAATGAACGACTCCTTTTCTTTTTTTTATTCTTAATTTACTATAATCGAGATTTCTTTACCCAGTGTTTAACTAAAAAATACATAAAAAACTTCCAATTTTATTTGTTTTAGCATTGGAGATCAGATATGACGAATCTTTAACAGCGTCTTGTACTATAATGATTTTCACATTATTCCTTACTAAATTCTCTATATATTTTAAAGCAAAGAATAGATCTGAATGGAAAATAACTCTCGCGTTTGCCTTTCAGCCTTTCACCAAAGTCTAGGAAGTAATAAAATCTTCTTTAATAATTTCTAATCCAAAATTGTACATACAAACACCATAAATTACATATATAATCCAATTAATACTTATTTATTATGTTAAGGTTTATTGGACACAAAATTGTAAAGACAGTAAGTACTTCTCTTCAAAAATGTCGCAAAAAGGTGACACTCACTTCGTTTTTTCTAGTGCAAAACTATCTAACCACGGCGTAAATGTAAGAATAAGATCAATTTCCATTCTAGTTGCAAAAAAATGACTAGGGACCATGACTTGAGATATATATATATGACATATAAAACACACTTGAATGCAAGTACATTACGTACATGTACACATTTATTTATAATAGATACAGAATCATAGATTCAAAGAACGCTTTACATTTCTATAAAAAAATCTGTGAAATTGAACCTGAAGTATAATGGGAATACATTTACTTATTCGAGGTGCTGCCCTATCCATCTCATAATGGTTCACATAGACCAACGAGTTTCTTGCAACTCAGTACAACTCAGTGACGACGTCTCTCTTTCTCTGTTTCAAAAAGCATTTTCACCGATTTCTTGTATTCAAAGTCGCAGTGGAAATGTTTGAATCTGTATCACTTATCTTACATGTACATGGAGTTTCAAACTGTGTTCCCCTCTGTGTACGTAATACCTAACAGAAATGTAAATATTCAAACAAAAGTTTCCCTTTGCATTATCGCCTAATTTCCACGGAATTTGTGTAGAAAACTACAAATATATTCCTCATAAACAGGAAAAAATAAAATCTACTAGTATTTCCAATGATTTCAATATAATTATTTTTTTTGATATATTTTTATTGTTTTATCATAAAAAAAAAATTAAGGCTTTACTTGTGATACATGTGTTGCCTTCATAAGAATCTTTATTACATTTTTACGCGTGAAATACTGTAATTTATTCATTGAAGAAAAAGGATATTCTGTCACAGCGTTAAAGGATTTCAAAATGATATCCTGTCACAGTGTGACGAATATCACAAGTGCAGGAAAACTCTCGATTTCCCTTCCCATAACGAAGATTGCTGTTAAAAAATCTTCCTTGACTTAATATAAGATAGATGGAAATAAATAAACGATTCTGACAGCGAATAAAACTGTCAAAATTACCAAAAATATGTTGCAAAAATATGTTTCAAAAATCATGTTTAAAGTGTTTTCACCTCTCTTAACTACGACGTCTCAACAGCCCATCTATGACGTAACGAGCCTATGACTGTATTACAAAAAGACAGAGGCAAAGGAAAATTTTTTAAAAATGTAATAAACAGAAAATTGAATGTTTTGTAGTTGAATATGGAATTTATTTCACTCGTGAGACAGGATTTTTTTTTATATTTTCACTCGTGCTTCGCACTCGTGAAAATATCAAAAAATCCCATCCCACTCGTGAAATAAATTCCATATTCAACCACAAAACATTGAATATCCTCTATGTATTTTTTTATGTGTAAAATGGTAACGATAATATTTAGATTAATTGTTCCTAAGTACATGTAGAAATGACACAGATTCGACAAAGATTTCTAAAACAATGCGAGCAATCGGAGCCCTGAGCTAATGACTAACTCTTCTTTACAAATATGTCATTTAAAAAAAAATAAATCTGTTTCAAGTATCAAAAGAATCAGTTTGTTTTACATTGCGTTCATTAACAATTTCATTGTACATGTAAAACGTCAAATGACGTCACAGTGCATTTTGAGTGTTTTACTCGTAACAGATATTCAACAGCAAATATATCTGTAACTGATGAATGTACCTTTTAACGTCCATCATAAAAAATGTAGGGAAATACCTAGCTATCGGATTATAGAATTTATTTTAATTTTATTTTAAGTTTCTATTAAGATTAAGCCAACAGAAAATACAATGTAGCACAAAATCAGTCATTTATGCGTAATTTTATCAACTTCCTGGTAGGATATGCAATATTCAATTCAAGTTGACGATAATTTCTTAACATCACATAGAAAAATTTTATGTAGCAAAAATGTTCAACTTCTTCTCTAGTTTAAGAAAATATCAATTGTTTTATTGTATTTTAATTATATATGTATGTACAAAACGCCAACAGTTTTAAATTTGTGATGGTGAAAGTACGTCCAAATGCGTCTCCGGGGATTAAAGATTAATGATTTAAGTCATTGAGATATTTACAATTAGAACTTTTTTCAGTTTAAATTGTACCTCACATGTTAAACACCTTCAATAAAATTGATTATGTTAATCTATAATTAATATATATATGAGATCTGCATATTATTTTTTCAATATTTAAGATGTACATGAAATTAAGTGCACTGTTGCTGCCAACTGGTATTTGAAGATGTTTATCTTTTTTTTATTTTTAGCTTCCAGTACAGTAGAGATTGTAAGCTGTGATGGCAAAACGAGATTAGGATCTGTGATCTACTTTAATTACCAGAAAATGGAAATGGACTGCAACTGTTTGATTAAACCTCAATTTTCGGGGACATTACAATTTGCATTGGATGCTATTAAATTCAACTGCCATATGAAAGTCGATATTTTCGACCACAAAAGGGCCAATCATTTGGTAAATCTCCATTGTGGAAATGGTAGAACATCAGTAACTTTCAATGTTACTGACGACGATATATTTCAGCTGATATCCAAACCTGTCAACTTGACAACTGGACCTTTTCTTCAACCTATCTACGTTTTTGAAGGTTTTTAAATTTTAAATGTCGATAATTGTTTAAAAGAACCGTAGTGAAATTTCTTTGTTTTCCGCATTCATTTCAAAATCTTTCAAATTTAAAGTAATCTTTTCATTTATTCTTTCAGAGGCCACCTTTAACGGAACTATTTCTGTGTCTTGTGGAATTCAAAAATCGTCCACAAGCATAGCAGTTTTGGAGGATGCCCCTATCAAATCTTCAACTACTATCAATTCAACAAATCATAGATGCATTTATTCCCGTACGTACATGTATATGCGGCAAAAGCAGTAACTAATACTTCCAAGAATTCATTTTTCATAATAATTAAGTAAACATTGACTGAAAAAAAATTCTCTCAACATATGTCACGCAGCTATTTAGCATTTCATCAGAATTCTTTAGGTTTCAAGTCGGTTTAAATTCCTTAATGTAGCCTTTGAACATAAATATTTCAGACAAATTGCACATAAATGTTATCTATCTTAATTCATATTCACGTATATGTTTGACACCAAAGCCCGACGGTTACGCTAAAGTCCGATAGTTTGCGCCAAACTTCGATGGTTTGACACGATGGTGCGAAAAATAATCAACGTTAATGCTGTCATGTTATTACGGCGGCAATATGCGATGCCGCGCCATGGAAAGGTCGTACTGTCCTTAATAGATAAAAACAAGAAATATTAAATGCAATACTATCCTCATCCCTTGAATAGCTGCCAGTCTAACCATAATCAGGCGAAGACATGTCTTACAAGTATCAATCGAGTGGTGTGCGAGGACCTCCTCTAATTTTTCTGATGGGTACACGATATAAACAAACTCAGTAAAATTGTATGGAAGGACAAATACTAATTAATGTCTTTTGAATGAAGGACAATGGCATCAAAGACTGACGTCGGACTATTGAGACGTTATAAACGTTGATTGTCCTTCGCCCCATCGTACCTCGGCGAATAAGAGATTCGAACCTTAGCGTAACGCTTCTCGTTGTGAACGAACCATCGGATATTGGCGTAAACCACCGGACTAAGGCGAATCGTCGGTGTTTGCTCAGGTCATATATTGCACTTTGGCAACTCCATTGCACTTTCGTCTTACGTGCTTTAATAGTTTTCTTTTGTAAAATTTTTATGACCGATTCTTTAAGAACTTCAGTACATCATAGCGTCAAAAGCATACTTTCAAGACGCAAATTAACATATCAGTTGGAAAATCATTTAAATTATCAATTATATAAAACTGTAATTAAATAATGCAACCTATAATTTCTTAATTTTATTGAATTGAATTAATTAGGTGAAAAAAGTTAATTTTAAGTAGTAGCAACGCTTCATTTTACTAAAATGCGCAAATTATTTAACAATGGAATGCCCAGTCGGCCCCTTAAATAAGTATTTTGAGAATAAATTGCGGATATTAGTCTCTCGGTTTGATATTTTGCAATCTATTTCAGGTAAAGATTTTACTTCGAGTCTATATTTAGTGATTCCATTGGCAGTTCTGGCTACGGTATCTGTTTTGTCAATAGTGCTGAATATAACTCTCATTTACAGACTACAAAAAAGGTAGGAAAATTAACCTTAACTAAAATTAATTTCAACCCAGACACATGATTTCCTCCTGTAAGTTGAAAATTGAAGTCGATATGTTATTAATCAAATTTAAAATTTAGACGATGTATGAATTAGGAGTATATAAATTATTGAAGGCAATTTAAAAAAAAAAGACATTTTAACTTTTATGATATTGTGACAAAACAAATCATTTCTCATGCATATATTTTCATGAATTTTAGTAAAAGTGACCTCAAGAGAACTACACAGATGTATTCAAACCTGAATACAAGCAGTCAGTCACAAGGGCATCACGGATACGATTCATTGCAAAATCAAAATTATCTAACTCTGTTTTGACGCAATTTTACTACCCTTTTCCTCTTTATTCCGTTTTCGTAAAATAAGTATGAAAATGAATTATTTATATATTAAGTACATATTTGACCATTTATTTCTTGTTTTATTTTTGAAAATCTTATACAAAAGAAAAAGAAAAAAGTTTATTAATGTTATTTTTTCTGTCATTGAAATAGTTTTTCACAATTTAACAATAAACATTCTGACATCAAAGTTGCAGCTCATATTACCTGAAATGGTCTCTTTTGTAATATTCAAGAACATTGTTCATTGAACTGTTTATCTTATTTCATTATATCTGCTTTTCAATAGAGACTATTTGAACTTTCGACAGCATTGTTGAAATATTAGAATCGCTTTTATTGCGTAAATGACGAATGATCTAGCCTCTTATGATTACAAAGTGAAATTGAAGACTAGTTCGATTATGGATTTAGTCTAACAGATTTTGATTCACCAGAAGTAAATTCAAACAAATTCACTGATACTGTCTCCATTGCTTGTGATAATTTCACTGAAAAAGCTGAGAACTGGACATTAACTTGCCTTTGCCCGAGAGGGAATGTATGTTTCAATGAAAAATAAAACATTTTCACAATTTATGAATTCAAATGGATTATCAGCTGCATCCTTATCCTGAAGATAAGGACATTGACATTTTCTTGCAATATCTTTGGAAGGAAAAACCCTTCTCTGAAGATGGAATTTATGAGAGAATCCATCAAATATTTGGGGGGGGGGGAATGAAAAAAACTAGGCTTAATAATGAATTAAGGGAAATCAGACAGGAGGATTTCAAAAAATCGGAGCAGGTACTTTCTCTTTGGGCTTTTCCATAATAGAGCTGAAAACTCAGATGAATGTAAATAAAGAAAAAACATGACAAGGAAACGTTGCAATTGTGCACTTTATTCAGGACCAAACAGAAACAGGGGGCTGAAAAACACAAATCCAGTACCGGTTTCTCAAATAGAGGAGGTAAATTCAAAGGACATAAAATGAGAAAATTTTTGCCTTATTAAGTGACTAAACTGTTCATTCACATTGTATTAAAATTTAAGTTTATCACTCATGCGCGACTGAACTGATGATAGTGTCCTAAAGTGACTCCATTTTCCTATTGTTATAATGTGAGTGTATCACTCTTAACACAAACAAACTAATCCCTATGGGAATAACGATACTTACTGATTACCACATATTACATTGTAATAAAGAAAAATACCGTTTTAAATCCATATAGAGGTAAAGCTACTTCAGCACCTTATATCAGAAAAGGTCCGGGTTTTTTTACTTTAATTTGCACATTTGTAAAATAAATATAGACTTAACGGATGATCATTAATTTCTTTTTATTTAATTTATGTGTTGATTATCTTTATATATATATATATATATATATATATATATATATATATATATATATATATATATATATATATATATATATATATATATATATATATATCGTTTAAAAAATTGAAGAAAATTTTTATTTTGTAGACCTTGATTGCATAAACAGAGCGTTTCGCATGAGTAGAATGACTGTCCTTTTTAAAATAACTATAGGAATGATTAGTGTTGCTTGTATGTTTTTCAGTCTTTATCTTATTTGTGACAACACATGTGTATGTGCGAAGAAAAGATACATTGATATACATCATGTATAATTTTGTGCTTACTGATACGATATCACTAATAAACGATTCCTTTTCTGTTTTCATTCTTAATTTACTAATGAATATGAAATTTTTACCCAGTGTTTTAATAAAAAAAATACATAAAAAAAATCTTTCAATTTTGTTATTTGTTTTAGTATTGAAGAAATGACGAATCTTTAACAGCGTCTTGTACTATAATGATTTTCACATTATTCATTTCTAAAATCTGTACAAGTTTTTAAAAATGCATATTGGTTATTATTTCTCGGCTTTTAAAAATACCATTTTCAAAATGAATATATATTTTATTATCTAGTCAAATTATCAAATTTTACATCAAAATGTGAACTAATTGCAACAGTTTCAAAACTTAGTTTTAATCAATCTATGATATGATCTGAATATATAACAAAAAGTTTAGAAAAATTTAAACATGGGAAAAGTGAAAAATTGAGGTGATTATTGGAACGTATTGTGTTCACTCTGATTAATAATTGTTAAACGAACAATGTAAAGTAGAAACTTCTATACTGGTTTAAAAAACGTGTAAGTAGGGAAATAAACTTAACTGAATAAACTGAATGGGAAAAATATTTCATTTTGGTTACAACAAGTGTATATGTGTTGGTTGCCATGGAAACAGTATAAATTGAGAATATCACCTACTTTTGAACAATGAACCTTTACAAACTCGAATACAGTCACTACGTTAGTTTACACGCATACTCAAAATGCATTCTTTTGCCATAAATGCTCCAAAGAAATTATTTAGAAGATTTATGTAAATAGGTAGCAACCATGAATACATTATAAATGAATTTTACATGAAAAGTTTTGGTATTCAGCAATGCTAAGTATAGCACGAATATACTCAATCACCAAAAGTTAAGAAACAATAAAAATGTTTTAATTAATATGAAAGGTAATATCCGAAAATAATTAGGAGCAGATTTAGAGGGGTCAGGGGACATCGCCCTTTAAGAATTTTTTATGAAAAAGTAGCAGAAAATGCCCCCCCCCCCCAAAAAAAAAAAAAATAAAAAAAAAAAAATAAATCACTCCTGTAACTGAAAGATTTTCCCCGTATATGAAGAAAATTGTGGGAAGATCTCATAGAACTCCATTCCTCCCCAAAATAGATTTATATGTTTTTATTCTGGATTAGGTAGGTTGTTATTTTTTTTTTGTCAAAAAATATTCTGAAATCTGATTTTTTTTACGCACAGCAAAGCTGTTCCCCATAGGTTACATTGTAGTTGTGTTATCCACCCTTCAGAAAATTTTCTTTCAACATGTGACACCCAGTTTTGAGTCCCTGCAATATGATTGGTTGGTAACTTATATAAAATGCTCAGAAATAAAAAAAAGAAATACTCTGTTTACATCAGTATCATAAAATGCTTGTAGACAATAATGAATATGATGGTTTTTGCTTGATCAGAACTTGAACCCACCCCACACCCGGGTACCCCACAGGGTATTTCTTGTCATGAGTTTATTAAAAATGCTATCTTACTCATATCAAGTGTATCAATGTATTTTTTTACCCTCCATAAAATGAAACCACGCCCTCCGGTGTGATAATGTTGCCTCATGGATGGTGATATTCCAAAAAATATTTCAAGATTTTTTTCAGTGTAACCCTCAACTACATTCAATAATATGAAGAAAAGACACATTTTAGGATAAAATCTGAAATTGTTATCCCTTGAAAATGATCATTGTTGACCAAGATGTAGCTGAATCAACAGTAATTAAATTGCATTGAGAACAAAATATCGTGAAATGTGCGCGCAAAGATTCTGCGCAGTTAATAATAATTTTATTGTTACCCTTCTTGAATCTTAATGTATTTCAAACCGTTGCTGTTATGTTACTTGAAAAGGGCGGGGGCAATTGAAAGCACACAGTAGATTATTTTATTCTTATTGATAAAAAAATCTAAAGTCAAATTAAAGCACTTACACAAATGGAATGAAGTAAAAGAGAGCAAGCCAAGTATTTGTTTCAAGGAAAATTTAATCATTAAACTCTTGGTAGATACTGGTTATCAATTTCTACTTCCTAAAATTCATATGTAAAAGTATTATTAATGTTTCTTATATTTTCCCCAAATATTTTTATCCTAACAGTTATAGAAATTATAAGACTTTGGCTTTAATCTAGGAATTCACCCGCATGGTGCAGTGATTAGAGCATCTGCTCTAGAGTTGCGAAGTAAGGAGTCGATCCTTACGTCGTGGGTTCGAATCCCACTTTGGAATGTGGAGGCAGACCGGTCGGATAAGACCGTATAAACCAAGGTCCCGTGTCGCAGTAGGCGCGAAAAAGATCCCTCACTGCTTAATGGCCCTAAGTGCTGAGTATAGAACAAAATGTGCAGCTCTCCACTGGCAAGTGGTGGCGCCTCCATATGCATGAAAAATTCTCGAGAGGGACGTTAAACAATATACAATTATACTAGAAAGATTTACGTCCTTTTACTTTTCTTTTTTCAATGTTGCTCTTATTAAGAAGTGACTTTGAAAGCTAGTGTTCCAGATTGTTCACATTCTAAAGCATGCTCATGGAAACGCCGTTATCACCAGTCCCCATAAAATGGAGCTTCTATAAGTGCCGCATCAGGCATTTTACTGTTGCAAAAATGACGATATGACCTACAAGGAGAAGTTAAGTTTTTAAAAATGGGTTTAAGATATTTTGTTAAAAAGTTACATTAAGAATTTTAAAAAAGAGCACTTAAGGATATAATTCTGTCTAAACGATTCCATTTGAATTACTGTAGAAGTACTTTTTTCCGCGTGGTATTTATTTACGCTATGTACGCGGTTACAAATTTTCCGCAGAAATTTGTCCAAGCGTTCTTGATATAAATGTAATGCATAAAGTGACAGTTCTTGAAATCCGCGTAATTTTCTACCCGCGGATTTTACAGAAATTGAGATTCCGCGGAATTATTACCCCGTGTAAAAAAAGTACGTCTACAGTATTTCCATTACTATAAACATAATGCAGCTTTTGTACATGTATAGATGCATGGTGCAGTCTTTATAGAGAAAAGGGTCAATATCAATTGGCTTTTTATATAAGGTTCGCTACTTTTTACAAAAGCAATAAGCAGTAAATTTGGAGAGCAAAAAAAAAAATGTTTGAATCACACAGTTCAAATTTAAGTTCCGGAGATGCCTGAATGGAATTAAATATTTGATTTTTTTTAACTTGGAGACCTTCAGATCAAATCTTGTACATGTGATGCCAAAAATTCTGTACTCTTTATTTCAAAATGATGAATTTCTATATATATTCTAGATATTTAATCAAAATATACTCTGTGATGATGCAATTGTAACAACTCTGATATACATTGTACATGTACTTGTCTGAGAAGCTTCCTTGCAGAATTCTTTTTAAAAAAGGCTGCTTTGACTTATTTTGTATACAAACTGTGTTCCATACATTTTCTGTCTCATGAAAACTGCTGGGGTATAAATGTCCATCAGATGTTTACAAATAAAATATAAATAAACACACTTCACATTTAGAAATTTCACATACATGTATATTGTGAATAAAAACAACGTTCCATACTTTTTTGTTTACATGAATGGTAATTGCTACCATTATATATGTTTAGATGATATTTGGCCGGTGTGGAAGTCAAAACTTCACTTATTTGAAAATCAAAACATATAATTTTTTTATTTAGTTTTGATTGCATAACAAACTACAGGCTAAAACAACAATTTTAAATGCTAATTGGCTATTGTTTACAGGCTGTCTGTCAAAGACAGCTCATATAGAAAAAGTACGGTGTGCAAAAGGGTAATTCTAAATTCATATATATCCCCAATTTTAATCTTTCGATTTCCCAACTTTCCCCTGAGTGAATTTTTCTAAACTTTTTATATGTGAGTTACTAATAGCTTATCTACAAATCTGCATTAAAATAGATACTGTTGCAATTAGTTCTCATTTTTCAGTATAATGACTAGACTATTATGGAAATAAACAGATTTGAATAGGAGAAAAACTCTCGCGTTTGCCTTCCGGCCTTCCGCTAAAGTCTAGGAAGTATAAAAAATCTTCCTTAATCATTTCTAATGCAAAATTGTGCATCCAAACACCATAAATTACATATATAATCCAATTTATTCTTATTTATTATGTTAAGGTTTATTTGACACAAAATGTAAAAATGTAAACAGAGTAAGGACATTTCTTGCACCTTTGACGTCAAAGTAATGACGGTTTAGAATAGGCAACGAATAAAATGAATTTGAAGAATTTACATTTTGAACATTTATGATCATTTTTCTTCTACCCCGTTTCAGCTACCGATGGATAGCATATTCACTGATGTACTTGTTATAAACTTTTTTTCAAATTCTCCCGGTAAATCCAGGGGTCCCTACAGCTCGCTTGTTTTAGATTACTGCGTTTGAGATAAAAAAAATTATAATAATGGTTTCTATGTCTGAGATGAACCTAGGGTTAGTGAATAACTTGATTTCAGATTTTCCTTGTTCAGTTTCCGTTCCACGTTTTAGCAAAACCCATTTTTTAAAATATCAATACATCTGTTTTCACGAAAAAAAAATTTTAACGTCTCGCCGGTGCTGCAACTTCCCGTTTCCCTATAACAACATACACGAACATACACGAACATTCTCTCTCTCTCTCTCTCTCTCTCTCTCTCTCTCTCTCATCATCGGCTAGTTCTTGACAATGTAAAGAAGTATTGCAGCCAATTTAAAATTAAACAGAAGGAAATTTAAATTAGATATCTTCTTTAAATGATTGTTATTTAAAAGCACGGTTGAACGAATCTTACAGTTTGCATGACTTAAAAAGAGGGAAAAAGAAAAACAAAATGTTTGTCTGGGGTATTTTTCTTCGTTCATTAATTGACTTCTTGTCACTAAGAGACGCTTGTGAATAAAATGGTTATAATGGGTTAACCTATTGTCCAAGGATGCTTTGACGGTGTAAAGACGAATAATGACTTCGATCGAATTATAACAGGGGGTGAATTTTCACTGACAAAAATCAACCCCAGCCCAAATGGTTATTATGTGGTCATATGTGAGTCCTTTAAATAATTGAACCCCGTTGAAAGATGACCCCCTTTAGATTAATACAAAATACACATGAAAGGGAAAAATATACTGCATATTATGATAATTGTTATTCCTTTAAAGTAACAGACGAACGGTCGAACAGACAGACGGACGGAAACCTCGATCATCAATAACCTCCCACTTTCCTGTCAGATCAAAACGTGTAATAGGAGGTGCACAATGACATTTTGTAATAAAGCATCAGTGAAAGTATCAGATTTTATATGGTATATACCGTATAAGTGGAAATTTTAGCGAGACGCAAATTTAGCGATTCCTACCTAAAAACTGGTATTTTATTTTTAGCGAGAAGTAATTCTAGCGATTTTAAAATGCTACTTAAAGAAACTTTTACAAATAATAGGCTGTTAATCTTTAGCGATATTCAATCTTAGCGATGTCAGCACCCTCGCTAATGATGCCAAAATTTAATCCTCGGTAAAAATTCTACTAATACGGTATATATATATAGGAGGAGTGGCTACTCTTCAGTATTATAGAAAGAATGTCTATGTTTTGCCCTGGGCAATGCAAATGTTGTGCCCGTTCAAAAAGGTAATTAAAAGATGCACAATCTCACTAGGTAACAAAGATTCTTTGAAAGATTCATCAAAGTACTATTTGTGAAAAGAGCCGACTTTGGCCCCCTTAAAATCAACCTTTAAGAATGATACTCAGATATGTTTATTTTGTATTTATTTTGTACATGTAGAAGAGATTGTGTTAGAAATATTTCCAATATATTTTTCACATTTATATGTGAAATATCCTTTTTAGCTCACCTGAGCCAAAGGCTCAAGTGAGCTTTTCTGATGAAAATTTGTCCGTTGTCTGTCGTCGTTGTCCTTGTCGTCGTTGGCGTCGTTGTCGTTGTCGTAAACTTTTCACATTTTCATCTTCTTCTCAAGAACCACTGGGCCAATTTCAACCAAACTTGCTACAAAGTATCCTTGGGTAAAGGGGATTTAAGTTTGTTCAAATGAAGGGCCACGCCCTTTCCAAAGGGAGATAATTATGAAATATAGAAAAATAAATGCAATTTTTAAAAAATCTTCTCAAGAAGCACTAGTCCCGGAAAGATGAAACTCATGTGGAATCATCCTCAGGTAGTGTAGATTCAAGTTTGTTCAAATCATGACCCCTGGGGGTAGGGTGGGGCCAAAATGGCCGATCAAAGTTTTACATAGGAATATATAGGAAAAATCTTTAAAGAACCACTGGTCCAGGAAAGATGAAACTCATATAGAATCATCCTCAGGTAGTGTAGATTCAAGTTTGTTCAAATCATGACCCCTGGGGGTAGGGTGGGGCCAAAATGGCCGATCAAAGTATTACATAGCAATATATAGGAAAAATCTATATAAATCTTCTTCTCAAGAACCACTGGGCCAGGCAAGATGAAACTCATGTGGAATCATCCTCAGGTAGTGTAGATTCAAGTTTGTTCAAATCATGACCCCTGGGGGTAGGGTGGGGCCAAAATGGCCGATCAAAGTTTTACATAGGAATATATAGGAAAAATCTTTATAAATCTTCTTCTCAAGAACCACTGGGCCAGGAAAGATGAAACTCATATGGAATCATCCTCAGGTAGTGTAGATTCAAGTTTGTTCATATCATGACCCCTGGGGTTAGGGTGGGGCCAAAATGGCCGATCAAAATTTTACAGAGCAATATATAGGAAAAATCTTAAAAAATCTTCTTCTCAAGAACCACTGGACCAGGAAAGATGAAACTCATATGGAATCATCCTGAGGTAGTGTAGATTCAAATTTGTTCATATCATGACCCCTGGGGTTAGGGTGGGGCCAAAATGGCCGATAAAAGTTTTACAGAGCAATAAATAGGAAAAATCTTCTTCTCAAGAACCACTGGACCAGGAAAGATGAAACTCATGTGGAATCATCCTCAGGTTAGTGTAGACTCAATTTTGTTCAAATCATGACCCCCGGGGGTAGGGTGGGGCCAAAATGGCCGATCAATGTTTTACATAGGAATATACAGGAAAAATCTTCTCAAGAACCATTGAGACAGGAAAGATGAAACTTCTGTGGAATCATCCCTAGGTAGTGTAGATTCAAGTTTGTTGAAATCATGACCTCCGGCGGTAGCGTGGGGCCATAATGGCCGATAAAAGTTTTACATAGGAATATCTAGGGAAAACTTTTAAAATCTTCTTTTCAAGTACTTTAAAGCCATGCTTAGTAATATTTATAGGGAATCATCCTCAGGTAGTGTAGATTGAAGTTTGTTCTAATCATGACCCCCCGGGGGGTTAAAATTCAAGCCCCCCCCCCCACCCTTGGTAAACTTTCAGTTCTGATCTGAAGTGTGCTTTTTCTTAGCCAATTGCTCAGGTGAGCGATGTGGCCCCTGGGCCTCTTGTTTTCTTAATGTTTTTTTTTTCTTATGGGAAAAATAGAGCGCAGTGTAGAACATACATAATTTTTCTGTCAGTGATTAGTAGTGGATGGATACATCTTTGCTTAAAATATAAAGTTTGTTCTATTCTGCGCTCAATATTTTCTAGAAAAAAACTGCTTGAAAATAAGCAGTTTTATACAAAATATGCTAAATTCGCGGGAAAATGTGAATTTTATGGTGTCATATTTTGAATTAGTGGCATTTTGATCAAATTGAAAATTGCCAATAAAAATCACACGTATTGACGTGCAAATTAACACTTTATATAAAGTAAAAGTAAGATATTCATTTTAAGGGGCCATTTGAGACGCTTATCATATATAATAGCTCTTTCAGTTAGTAGTATGAGAGGAGTTGCGGATAAGAGATGGTTACCAAAAGGTAACAGACAGACGTACAGCTAAACGGACGGATGGATGAACATCCCGATAACTATATACCCTCCCGCTTTACAAACTGGGGTATTATTATATATAATTTTGCTGCATTTGTCTGTCCTGGTGATGATTTTCCAAGGTTGAGTTGCTCCTTTGGGCTCGATAAATCTTTTACTAATTTAGATTCAGAATCATCACTTTCACATCAAAATAGATATGATTGTATAATTTCCATGAGATAAACATACATGTACATGTATAATCTATTTTTTTCTAATTTATCTCAGCAGATAATTTTGGCAAATGAGTCTTTTCATTTATTTTTATTTTTATCCCTTCACCCCCAAAAATTTAAACTTTAATTCACAAGGGGTCATTATTCTACGAGGGTCATTTTTCTTCACGTTGGCTATGCAAAGTTTTAGAATGGTGACACTTTTTCTATGAGCACAAGGGTCATTTGTCGACGTCAAATAATGCTCCCCGGTTATTATTCTATTGGGAGTAACTATTCAATTTTACAATGGCCGTTGTAAAACTTACCTGAGATTTATACACAAGTGAAAGCACAAAATCTCTGAATAGAAAACGTTGTGGTCGGGGAACAACACTCATTATTTCTTCATCATAGAATAGAATCCTAAGCTTCACTTTTCTTTCTAGAAATGGTCTTATCTACAAAAATATTATATTTCTGTGTTTTTAAACTGAATACATCAATGACCTAATACATCAGTTTAGATAACTTAAACCCCTCTATAGGCACTGTTATGAGTAAAAATAGGGAGGGGGGATATTAAGTCAGAGGAACAAACATCTGGTACTTATTCTTTGTCATGTAATCTATATTTACTGGCAAATATATCATAAAGGGAACAACGTGCACCCACCCACCTCCCGGTAACCTGCCAAATCTTTCGACAATAATTTCAAATCAATGTATTTATAATTATCATAATTATTCTCATTTTTACAATGTTAAGTTTAACATAATTAAATCATTATGCTTTTCAAAACTAATCATTTTATAAGAGATGTTTTTGTAAAATTTCCTTCTACATATCTAAATATCATATATTTGTCTGATGCACTAGGCATCCACTTTGATTTTGATAACCCACAGCTGTATGTTCACTTCTTTAAACTCTTCCTTGTAATGCGTATTTTCGCGCAATTTGAGGATGTCGAATTAAAAAGAGAAAAGAATAGGTTTTTATGGAAAATGACGATATCTCTTTCGTACATGGAAAATTTGGCAAGATATGTTTTAATTTACCATTTGACTTTGATATATTTCTATCTTTTTCATGAGATTACTCAAAGGTAAGATTTGATGCTTTTGTCCATGTACAGTTTAAAGGCCGGGGGCGACCTAGATTTTTTGCCACCTGGTAAAATAGGCGGTGCTTATCTCCATCACTGTCAGTGCTGCTGATAAGAACTGCACTGAGCTGAGTCAGCTTTGTTTACAAATAACCAACAGTGGGAATTCCATTTCATTTTGTGTGTAAATATAAATAAAGAAGTAAAATCTGCGTGTACTGCAAATCTCTAATTCAAGTTTAATTAAGTATACAACATTTACTTATTAACACATAAATGCAGTGTATAAACAGTTAAGATTTTGCAGATAATCAGGACAAAAGTTTCAAACTAATTACATGTAAATAATGGAGTTTGATTTAAAGTTCTTACAATTTGGGATATTTACACATGTCTCCTTCAAATAAAATCAATAACATCAGTTTCCTCTTTTAGCTTTGAAGACACTCTTCACATATCGTGTCCAAATATTTTTCCTAAATGAGAAAGTTAATTTTTTGTAGTTCTTTTTACCCTTAGCACTTCTTGGCATTCGGTGGTTTGGTCTCCAAACAGATGTATAATCTCTGTCCACGTTTTCATTCCAATGACATACGGCCAAATTGGATCTTGCTCTGTACATGTCATCAGAAAATGATATTCTTTTGTCCTGGTATACATTCATGACATTGTTGAAGCTTTCAACATAAAATGTATCATGACATAAAATGTAATCCTGTGGATGCTTATAAACAATAGAATTTTTTACGACTCCTAGCAACAACTTCTCGGCACACGGGTTAGAAATAACTTTCCGAGATATTTCATAGTTAGGATCCATTTTGCACCTGGAGGACGAATGACAATTTGAGTGATTGTTCTTGTAATGTTCTACTATGTTCAATAGATGTGCTTGAAGTTTTGTGGTATCTTCATCACAGTTTCTAATGGCCCAGTGAAAGTGAGTGCACACTGGCTCCACTTTGTCATCAAGTTGAGATGACCAGGTTTTTCCCTCAAGATATGCTGGCCCAGAAGATACTTTTTTCAAAGAGGACTTAACTGATTTGACTGCATGCCAGGTGTCATTTTGATTTGTAGACTCACATTCCTCACGGATATATTTATTAATCGACAGATTCCTGTCATGAGTATGAATTCCTACAGCTACATTTTGATCTTTCAAATGTTGGTATATTCTTTCCGTTCCGAGTTTTTCATGCCGTTGTGACACTTGATCATCAGATTTTGTTATGTGTTGACATGATAAAACTTTGTGCGTATTGTCCCCAATAGCCACTACACTGGAATCTTTGGCATTTTTGCGCCAGCCATGTCGTGCATCAGTCATTATATTTATACTTTCGAGATCTTCATATGATGCCACTTCCTCCAGAGTTGCTGTGTAGATGGAGTCTTCATACTCCTTTTGAATGTGTTTTTTAGATTGATTAAAAAACTTTTGCCTATCCTGTTTTGATATTTTTCCAATACCTGCTCCATCGGCAAATCTAGTGTAGTGTGATGGAAGCATCCCGCTGCATAATAAAGAATGGGTGACACGGTTATTTACCAAATATTCATTATTGGGCAAATAAGGAGATGATGACCACAGAAACGTACAGTACCGACCAGACCCAACCTGACACCCAAGCAGTCCCAGAAAGCAGTCCCCGGGACTGCTTTGGGACCGCTCTGGGACTGCTGTGGGACCGCTGTGGGACTGCTATGGGACTGCTCTGGGACTGCTCTAAAAAGCAGACCCAGCAGTCCCAGCAGTCCCAGCTGTCCCTGGGACTGCTTTCTGGGACTGCTTTGTTCACTCATGTGTGAAAAAAGGTTCTGAGTGACATGATAGCTCCGCCCCCTTGTGTATTCTGAATTTGCAGGCCCCCTGTTGTTTTGTTTACTTGCAGCAGAGATGAGTTTAATCTGTTTAAAAAGCAAGGATTTATTACAATCTTTTAATAAGTAGAGATTATTATAGTTAATTAATATTTACCTAGACTGTATATTTACACAAATGTGGTTTAGAAAATTTTTTTTTAAAAATAAAGTTGTAAAATAAGGAATTTAGGAGAATATTAATTTTTTTTCTCCTAAATATAAGATAAGGTTTAGGAGAAAAAATATCAACATGTAGGCCTTTTTATTACGGGGGTATTTAATGTAAAATTAAATACTAAAAATTTTGAATTGCTACTATTTAAAAATAATTATTACACTTAAATAAAAGATTTTTAATTGAAAAAGGAACATGTTTTTAACCCTCAAATAGAAAACCTCACAATTTATTAAATGACCATAAAATAAAATTAATAAATTAATGCTACCATTCTTCCGTAACATAAACAATGTGGATAATCACTGGGGAAATTATTTCTGAATTACTGGTAGTTTTTAATTTATAAACAAGTTATTAAAAGAGTACATTAATTTTAAAAATAAACAGTTGAAAATACCGGGAATTGTGATTTATTTCTTTTTTGTTTTGCTTCTGTTTACCTGGCCGATTAATGTGTATAAAAATGGTATCAACACTCGCGGTTTTAATCGCCTTTGGGCAGAAAATCAATTCATGTTATTTGTGTATATATATCAGTGTTTCACATCATTGAACCTGCTGGTCAACAATGACCCTAATTTCAATCTATGTAAAGCAGAAATAAAATTGAGAAATGAAATGTGTATGAATTTCTTTCAGGATTAATTAATTTTGAACATAATCTGAGGGTTCCATTCTGGTGATTTACAGATATACACTCTAACATTTACAAATAATAAAGCACTTAAAACTTAAAGCACAGTATTATAGAGATAGAGAAATTTAAAATAATTAAATTGACATGAAAGTAAAAATAATCATGACTGAAAAATAATACTGGGCAAAATTAACAAAGATTTTTTTTAAAAGCCCCAATACTTAAGAAAATTTATTAGAGTATCCCGATAGTATGGAAATCGGCCATATAACGATAAGATCTATTTAAAGCTTGTTCTGGTGGAAAATAAATAATTCACGTTTAATTTTCTGTAGAAAAAATTAATATGGGAAACAGTATCAATCAAAGAAAATAAAGAAATGGAATTATTTATATACCAGATAATTTTGATTAATTTTAATTAATAGATAATAAATTTTAATTTTAATGAATTTTAATTTGGGACTGCTCTGGTGTAATATTCATGTTCAGTTTAATTTTATACATGTAGGTGTGAAAGCCTTCTTCCTTTGATAAATATTATTTCAAATTGGTTCTCTGCGCGTACTGTTAATAAATGACCTTCGCATTCATGTAAGGATTCCTGGCATACTACCCAGAATCAATTTCAACTGCCTTTTATAATCCCATTGTTTATTGGAAATCTCATTTCTGAGTTAGCTCCGCCCATTACATTAATAAACCCCGCCCTCTGGGACTGCTTTCTGGGACTGCTGGGACTGCTCTCTGGGACCGCTGGGACTGCTGGGACCGCTCTGGGACTGCTGTGGGACTGCTGTGGGACTGCTGTGGGACTGCTTTAGCAGTCCCAGAAAGCAGTCCCCGGGACTGCTCTGGGACTGCTTTGTGTCAGGTTGGGTCTGGTCGGTACTGTATGCCTACACCCCTCTTCCTCGCATTGAAATTTGGTTGACATTACATGTCCTCTTTGTTGCACTTTCTTCATTTTTAAATTCCTTGAACAATTTTGACCATGGTATTCCGCAATTTCCACCAGTCTCCTCAAAGATTCTTCAGCACACAAGAAGAGTTTTTGATTTACATCCTTTTTCTGAACTTTTATGTAAGGACTAGGAGCTGGAGATTTTTCTTGGGCAGACTGTGCAACATCACCTTGGATGTCGTGTTCCTCATTTCTTTTCTCACTCCAAAGAGAAAAGAGATATTCAATGACTTGTAGATTTCCAACATGTTTGTTCAGTTTGCCCTCTAATTCACTCCTTAGTTTTTGCAAATTTTCCAAAACACTGGTTTTCTTACTTTCATCTCCCGATAATTCAGTTCTGAAACTTGGTGTTCTCTTTCGTTTTTTCGGTGGACTAGACATATTCACTTTCATTCGCTATCTTTGTTTTGAGGTTTTTGGTTTTTACAAATAAATGTACAAGATACTAATTCTTGGAATATACTATTATTCTTTATAAAGGGGCGTTGGTTTACAAACATGCATAATTTTTTTCTTTAACTCAACAAATGATGCTGAATTGCATATATGAACACTTTATAAAAAGCCTGTATTTTTTTTTTGAACATTTTAAAAAAAAACAACTTAATTTTTAGATATCTACATCCAAGAAGCTATGTATATGCAATCTTGACACCCCTCACATAAAAATGGTCAGACTTGACACCTAATCCTATCTGTAGTTAGCACTTCCCCGCCAAAATCCTGATCTAGCATCTGACAATGACATAATCTGACCTTTCACTGCAGAGATGCAGAGGCACATTAGGGTTTCCTAATAAAGTTCTTTTTAAAATTTATCTATCTTAAAACATTTTAATTAAAAAATAATGATAATGAAGAGTATGTTAAACATTATAATACATTTGTGCAGCTCTATGCACACATATGTGGTTTGTTTCTCTTTCTGCATGTAAGTATTAAATGTATCCCGTATGGTCCTTTTGAAATGGTTGGGCTTTCCAGTGTTACATGTGTAAATGTGTAGCCATCTTGGAATTTGCTGAGTACAACATGGAGGAAACAGAAGAGAAATCTATTTTAGCTATTGAAGTAACAGAAACTCAGGGAGAAACAATACGCCATCTATTTGCACACCATGAGTGGGAATTCAATGAGGTTCCAATTGAGGACAATGTAAACCAGGTCCAAGAGGAGCAGAACAATGATGATGTTGCTGATTTTGTTATAAATCAGAACGATGAAGAAGAGGAATGTATCCATTGTCTATGCCGTCCATGCATAACATCGGAAACCTACCGACAAATGTGGTGGTTAGAGGATCCGGAGGCACCAAACAGAAGTAATTCTCAGAGGAGAAAGGACAAATACAAAAGATTCTGGACTATGTTGTTCCATAGAAATGTATGGAAGGATCCGAGATATATTCAGAGGAAAAGAAATGCCCTACAACAGGATCCGCGGAGAAAAAATTACATTTATCACAGGAGGGACCTTATGCCAAAATGTGTTGTGACCGTTGTGAGACATTGGCTACCTAATCCCAATGATCAGCCATACATGGGACATATGTGGGAGTGATTAGGAACTCAAACCTGTGTTAAAATATTTCTTTTGACTTGTGAATATTTTATTTTCATATAATTAAGTGACTGGAATATACTTAAATATATTAGTTGAGCTATCTTATCACTTGTTCACCTAAGGTTTGTATGAAAAAATATTAATACAGTAACTGTACATGTGTGTTTATTTTTCAAAACCTGTGTATTTACTATTCATTGACAAAATAAAATGTTTTTCAGTCATTTTTTCTCTATAAATTATAAAAATCACTAGTGAAAACTATTTATAGTATAGTAATACCACGCAGAGCATGTGCTGCAGCACATGGCTACAGCCACTTCCTGTGTAAACAAAACACTGGTTATCTCCGCCTACTTTGTCAATCACTGAGAAGAAATTCAAAATTCAGTGCAGCTTCAGAACTTTATTCCTAAATTACTCAAGATATAATTTTTTTTCAACTATGAAAGATGGACACTTTATTCACAATCAAGGTGGCTGCTTCCATGCCAAAAATTAGAATTTAATATGATCAAAAAGAGCATATTTTCTCAAAAATGCTTCTCAAATCTGAAAGCTGCATAGAAAGTTGAATTTCCCCAACATTTTTCGATTGGCTGCCTTTTATATCCGGGCCCCGGCCTTTAAATTACATGTATCTAAAGACAGGTCAATTTAAACTTCATTGTCTAATTAAAAAGGCTTTATTGTATTTAACCATAAAAGCCATTTAAAATATGTATTTGAGCAAATATATATAATATTTATTCCTCATTTAAGGAAAAATACAACTGTTTATGCGGCAGTTATTAAAGGTAAGTAACAAATTAAAATCTGAAAATATTTTCAAAAAATATCCGATCTTGTATATTTTTGTACATGTATCATTAATTATTATCTTGTGATTTATAAACTGCATTAAAATTATTTTAAAGATTGCAAACACCAAACACTTTGATATTGGTGAGTCCTATATAATATCATCTCGGGTTATATTTCAAATACAAGACTTAGTACATGTATTCTAGTTTCTTTTACAAATATCTTGTAATGTGCCTAAAATTTTAAGATACGTTTCAAACTAGTAATACTTCAGTCACACGTTCGGAAAAAAGTTGGTAATATTGAGAAACGTTTCGAATGGCTTTTCTTGTAACCAGAAAAAATAATCCTCGCTCGCCAAATATCTGTGCTCAGAAGATCGTTGCTTCGAACCATTACCGCGACTGAACTACGAAACTGTTCTTAGCCCAGTGCTCATCACTATGAGATGAAAGTTGTGGGTTCTTTGGATGAAACCTTAAACCGGAGTTCCATTGTCACGTCAGGTATTACCGATAAAGATCCCTTAACTGCTCAATAAGCTGCAGAACTGTAGCTCTCTACTTGAGAAATTCGGACAGATAAAGCAGAGAGCTACAGATCTAAATGTTGTAAAATCCTTCGATTTACGCCGACGATTTTTTGTCGCTCACTTTGGGTATTTTGCTTGTATATTCTACTTTCCTCGGCTTTAGACATGAATTATTTTTAATAATTCATCATATATTTAACTTCAATTCCGGATAATTTACTTACCTTTCAACACTAACAAGTAGTTGTTTGTGGTTACGGACGTCGAAATGGAACTCTTTTAAACCGACATTACAAAACTATTCAAATGACTGTTTTGGACCGTTAAAGAATAAATATAAAGTATCAAAAATAAGAGTTAGATATTTGATAAATTATAGGATACCATTCTAAAAACAAGAGAAGGCTTAAACTACACGAAATAAATATCTAAAGCAGCAAAAAAAATATCGTCGGCGTAAATCGAAGGTTTTTACAACGCTTAGATCTGTAGCTGTCTGCTTATCTGTACGAATTTTCTCAAGCAGAGAGCTACAATTCTGCAACTACATATGTACTGCTCAATAACATTGGTGCAAAACAAAGATCTAAATTTGAAGCCCTCCACAGGCATGTGGTGGCATCTCTTTGTGAGATTGACTGATTGATTGATTAATATTGTTTTACATCCCATTCGAGAATTCTTCACTCATATAGCGACGTCACAATAAACCGGTGAAGGGCTACAAATTTTGACCTTTACTCGGCACTTAGGGCCATTGAGCAGTGAGGGTTCTTAATCGTGCCAACCTGCCATGACACGGGACCTCGGTATTTAAGGTCTCATTCGAAGGACCCGCAACTTTCACATCAAGTGCCAAGAGCATGGCGAAGGAACAATTTCTACCTTTTTTATCGACTTGGACTGGTCGCAAATTCACGACCTCTCGATCAGGCAGAAAGCGCTCTACCGACTGAGCTACAGTGAACGGTTCTCTTTGTGAGAGAAAATTTTTTAATGGGACCTAAAACAGCGAACAATCTATTTATCAATCGCTCCTCATGCATGTCATTCTGTTAAGGCATGAGGTTCTGTTAACCATTTTATTATTTTACACTGTGTGTATTGACTACTTTTTTTCAATTATTATTTGTTAGATTGCGACCCTGGTTTTACAGGACGAGATTGTGATATTCCTTGTCCTTATCCAGGGTTTGGGAAAGGATGCCAGGAAACGTGTAATTGCAGAGAGGAATACTGTGATAGGGAACATGGATGCCAAGGTAAGTTTGTACAACAATGCTTAATCCATAGTCAAGAAAAAGTTTTTAAGGCTGATATCAACACAATTAATTTTGGCTTTATTAATACTGCTGGTCATTGACGTCAAACGTCGCTTGAATTTTGAAACAATGGGACCTTAAAATATAAAACACGTATTTTAAAAATATTGAATAAATGGTTAATTTACTTGCTCTGTAAACTTTGTTGTATTTTTATTTATTGATTACTATTTTGTAGATGGTTCTCAAACTCTTTCTCCAACATCGATAACAGGCACCAGTAAGCTGTATTTCAAAACAAGGAATATTTCCAGTAAGCATTCATTTTTTAAATGCTTCTATATATTTCAAGTTATAATTTTTTTGAAACCCGCTTTTAAGATATGTTTTAAAGTTTTATAATCTTTAAGATCACAAGAAATTACAAAGTTAAAAATATAACCAATTCATTTTATTCAAAAGATTATACATGTACTTAAAAAATATTTAGAACTTGTAAAGAAAATATCTTCATAACAAATGTCACTTTTTTCTCTATTATCAAAGTCCCGGTAGAACACTTCTAATTTATGTTTGTTATTCTTTCAAGTATGTCAAACTGGGTTCTTTGGAATCAAATGTGAAGATAAATGTCGATACCCAAGTTATGGCCACAATTGTCAACAACAATGTATGTGCAGAGAGGGCCTGTGCAATCATGTCTCTGGATGTCAAACAAATGGTAAGTACATATAATTTCACATTGGAAACACTTAAATGTTAATATCTTACATGTACTTAAACATATTGTCAAATGAGTGTTAAAGCAGAACAACCATCTCCGATGTTGGATCACACAACTGTTTCTTTGACTAAGTATAAGTTAGCAAAATATTAAAATGAAAATTATATAAACAAACAACTTTAATAGGTTCTACTTTAATCGATAGTGTAAATCACACAAACCCGATCCTTCATAATAAACCTATTTGTCTGCAGTTTGATATGATTTAGAAATTGTTCAGATAATAAATCAAACTGAAAGAGAGTGAGTTTGGTTATTTAATCATTTGATGCTCAACGTTTCATATGCTGTTGCTAATAGTATATTGCTAGATATAAGTAAACTTCGTTTTCACTAAGTTAAGTTGTTTGTTTGTATGTGTAAAAATGTGGAATTAACAAACAGTGATCGATCTTTTAAAACAACATACATGTATAAACAGTAAATGTCTATGTTGAACTTACTACGGAAACTTGCACAATTTTCATCAGTTGTTTTTGATTTTTATGAAGCAGAATTTAATTTTTAGAGGTATACAAAAAAGAACTTTTTTTAAATTTCTTTTTCGTTAATTTTTTTATAAACCAAGTTAAATAAATAGAAATGTACATGTATCAGGCTGTAATGTGATTAAATTTTATTCCATGCAATTATGTTTTAAAAAATGGTTACTTTTAGCATTCTTGAGCAGAATTTCATAAAGTGACTAGTTTACGAAACAAAGAATCAAAGCAAAGTAATCTAAAATTGATGTATATTTACATACACTTTCATTGATGTATTTCAAACCCAGATGTGAGCACTGGTAAAAATGCCCTCAATACTACCTCTGGATTTATTGGATTCACTAAATTTGATACTGTTTTGACTACAGGTAAGCCTTAAAAATACTGTGAGAACAAACATAATTTACTTATTCTTTTAGCATTGTGTCGCAAAATAAAAGTATATTATACATTATTGAATTTAATTGTTTTAAAAGCCAAAACTCACTTTCAAATAGGAAAAACCAAATCTTGTAAAAATAAATTAATTAATTGTAATAATCATCATCATTCAAAAAAGATTTGTCTTTCTTTTCACTGCATAACGATTGTGCATCCCGTTGCAAAATCACATCTTAAAAAGTTTCTTTAATCATTTTCATTGAAAATGCGATGCATACAATGTACAAAAAGTGTACTTATATCAAAGAAATAATACTCATTTTGTCTTGTATATACTTGCATGTAGTTCTTGCGATACACTACATCCAGTGAACATTTTGGCGCAATATTATGAAGTAATTCATATTTATTGTTCACAATTTAAAACAATAATTCCTAAAAATACTTCGGAGGAGGGGAATATGTTCATAAGTATTATATATGCTAAAAATAAATACAATATCATCAAATAAAGGTTTTTTAAAAAAACAAAAAAATAAAGAACGTACACAGGACTGCGTATCTTTACAAATAGAAACAAAAAAATTAAACGGTTTTGCTTTTGATTGCACCCTGTTTTTATGAAATTTAATGGGATATTGAAACGCCTTTACGAAAGAAGAAGACACTTGCTGTGGCCTTCAACTCGACATTTAGATATATTGACGACGTATTGTCAAGTAAGAATTATGATAATTTTCATTCCAATGTCGATACGGTATATTCTGGTGAGTTTGAGATAAAAGATACCACAGAGTCGGACACATCTGTTTCATACTTGGATATTTTACTTGAAAAAGACGTTAATGATAATCTAACAACCAAGCTATATGATAAACGTGATGAACTTTTCTATCGTCAACTTCCCTTCCTTATACAGCGATATACATTCATCACATGCATACGGCATGTATATATCTTAGTTGATTTGATACGCATAAGCATGCTCTACGTATGAACAATTTATAAAACGAGGTAATTTCTTGACAAGCAGGTTGATGAAACAAGAATATCAGCAGTCTCGTTTTAAGTCATCATTTAGTAAGTTCTTAGTCGATACAATGACCTTGTCAGCAAATACGATTTATCATAGAGTCAAATGCTTACTGACGTTTTTCATACTAAATGTTAGTCCATTTTTATACATTTAACCCCCTTCCCCGCAGTCACGCATTTTAACGCATATACCATTTCTTATCTCTAACGCAAAATCACGCATATACCGTTTCCCCGCAATCACGCATTTTCACGCACTTTAAAAAGTTCATTTTATATTCAATTTATTGCAAAATTCCTTTTATTTTATACTTGCTTTAAACTCATAAAATAAGAAAAGTAATTTTCTTATTAAAATATTACATCATACTATTTTTACGCTAACTTTAGAAAAACTTGTACCATACTACGTGTGCTCCTTGTCAAGATGGGGAAATAACGGAAAAATCTGTTGTCAATTCAGTTTATAAATAATGGATTAACAATTGGTTTGTGTGTGACCGGTCAGTAGGGAATGCTCACTCCTCCATTTCACATGGTCCGTGTTTGCTCTGCCCCTATTTTGTATTGTTTTGTGGACTTTTAAATTGAATACTGTTCATTATCGTTTTATCCTTCTTCATCTAGCTTTATCTTCATTGTTCAATTTTTGTTCAAGACCAGAAACACTGTGACAATCATGGCTTAGGATTCAACAAAACGTTTGTTTCATAGTCGGTAGTTTTATGGTTTTCTTCTTGATCACAAGAAATCTTAAATCGACAAGCGGTCCTTTACCAGGCGATCTGCATATTAGGATTGAAAATGAATTTGTATTGAGTTCCCTTACTACTACAGACCATAGCATGCTTACAGCCTAAGTGCTGAATAAAAATTCCATATAAATTAAATGAATGTTAACAACACTATTCAATTTTTTAAAGAAACGTAATTATCTCAAATCCCTCACACTATACAATTCAAGTCAATCTTTGCTTAATCAGCTAACGCTTTTTTATTTTACTCTTTATCTTTGCTTAATAGAGCTAAAACACGAAAGCGAGAATATGGATGCTATACATGAAAACAAGAAGACGACTAGCACACATTTCTCCAGTAGTATGCGACAAAGTATACTTGTCCTTGGAATTCTTGCATCCTTTCTGTTCATTCTGTATGTCTGTACATTTGTGATGTCATCATATGGACGATTCGGTGCTCATCAAGACAGAGAGTTAATCCTTGAAATAAACCACGATCCGATAAATGACTATGAAAACCAGTAGTTGAAAATAAAATGTAATATATATCTTGGATATACTGAAAAAAGACGCATAATCATTATATAGTTTTGATATACAACTTCACCAAAATAATTCTTTTTTTATACACGTATCTTGTCTGGATATAATATTTTGAAGAATTGTAAATACTAGCAGCTATTATAATTTTTATATACATGTATTTTCTCTGTTTATGTTTTTAAAAGCAAAGTAGAACTTTCTTGTCTTAAAAAGAAGTGTGTGTTTCAGGAAAAATACTATTCCTGTATCTGCAAAATTCATCGAGAAACAATTTCTTATATTAATGTAGATATTTTTCCTTAATCGAATGATATAAAGTATAATCTATTACAAAATTTTAAGGGGGATCACCTAATTAACAATGCAGCATAAAACATGTACATAGGTCAAAGATACAAGTGTGATCCCCGTGAGACTGACTAGGAACTTTCATGCAGTGAAAATATCAGAGTACATGTACATATGCATAAAATATAAATGAGTTCATCCTTGGAGGCGACCAGACGATTTCTCCACACGCCCTCAAGCAGTGAGGAATTGACACCAAACAAGGGTAAAATTTAAAGAAAACAACATTACCAAGACAGTTAATTACAGTTATTTACAGTATTATTTTCTTGTTTAATCAATACTGAAACGTGAAGTACACACATGTGTTTAGATGTTTTTGAGACAAAATGTTCATGATAACTAACAATACTGATGCACCAAAGTCATTAAATGTCTACTGTGAGTTGTTCAAGTGTGGAATGCTTCGCCAGCAATGAAAAAAATACTGTAAATAATGTTTAGTATATTTGTAAAATTACAAAGGTATTTCATAGGGAATGTAACTATGAGATATGCAGCTATCCGCTGAACAAGCCCCTTGGTTTGAAGACGGATTTCATAATCTATGATAATATCGCAAAAGAAATAGGGCAAAACTATGTGAGCAGACTATTAAGGATGAAAATTTTCTGGTAGCCAACCGCTAAAACCAGTACAAAAAGGAAGGAGTAAAATGAACTAAACGTCAAAAAGCTTGACTCATGTATACTATACAGATAAAAAGAGCAGCCAACCGCTGAAATCGGGAAAGGAGTTTGAGAAAGAGTTATCTAGCCATCCACAGAAAGGAAAATGAGCAGCTAAAAGCTGAACTTAGTAGGATTTGGTAGGTTTGTAAGGTTATATATCAAATTGGTCGAGGTCAACGAATACATGTAAGACTAACTTGCATAGCTGTTGGCTTAAACGGCGTGTGACCGATTCCCCACTCAAAAATTGATAAAGAGGCAAAGAATTGTGAGCAAAGTGAGTAGTGTAATCATACAATGCCTTAAATTTTTGATATACTACTTCACCAAAATTATTCTTTTTTACACCTTGTTTGGATATTTTTTTAACTATTGTAAATACTAGCATCTATTATAATGTTAATATACATGTATTTTTCTCTGCTTATGTTTTTGAAAGCAAACGTTTCAAAATGTTCAGCTCAATACTGTAGAACTTTTTTTCTATTAAAAATAAGTGTGTGATTCAGAAAAAATACTATTCCTGTATCAGCAAAATTAATGCCATGGAGAAACAATTTTTAATATTTATGTACATATTTTTTTTCTTAAATAAACAGAAATCCTTTTAAATAACAACTTCGGAGTATGTATTTATGTGTACAATCAGAAACTAGGTATCACTGATTATAAATCTCAGCTTTAATTTATCGCGAGGAATAACTGAATCCCGTGTTTTAAAGTCATACACGTTGATTTTATTTATTATAGTAAGATTTTGTGATTTCTTGAAAATGTTTAGGTATCCACGTCTGATTTACAGATCTTGTCATATATATTGTTGTCAAATCGAAACATTTCCCCATACATGTATATATTTCATGCAAAAATACTCATTGAATCTGCATGCAGTATAAATATAGCATCCCTTTTGAAGAGGAAATTCTTCAAAAGCATTTATTAGTTTTAGTTTTATTTTAAGTTCCAAAAAACTTTATTGAATTTGAATAAATATAGCTATCCTAGTTACAGACAAATAAACATACATATAAACTTTTTCAGCCTTAAACGAATGCACTAGCAAGCCTCTTATTTACTCTTTCATCAAGTAATAATAATATTAGTGAAGGGGACTCTTCAGGAGATTTTAATAACATTACAAATAGTAAATAGTTCCCAGGCATAAAGGTTTTGAGATATTACATAATTTCTGTTTTTATTTAAAACATTAAGAATCTGTAACTCTGACGGCAATTTATGTTTCAAGACCGACGTCCTCTTACAAAATGCGTGCATAATAAATATTATATATTATATTATTTTACGAATATGAAGGCAAATAAACTTGTGTTGTAATTGCCGATTTCTTCGTCTTCGTCGCTGCTATTTTACAATGTTTACATGTTTTTCAGATGTCAGATTTCTTTTTTTCAAATTAACAAGGGTTGATGTTCGATTTCATACCGAAAAATTCGTAGCCTGGTCGTCCATAACCAGAAAATTTAGTTTGTATAGAATATAAAGTTTGAAACAATATGTAAACTGTGTTTGTAAGGAAAGTAATAGGCTTTTAATTTCCAATTATTTAGAAAAATGTAATATATCTTTAAAGTTTTCTCTAGTCAAATTCCAATATTGTAATATACAAAAAAAACTCTAATATTCCACGTGTCCGAGGACAAGAGGCTGTTCTACAATCGAAATAGTTATGAAAAATCAAGACATTGACAAATGAATTGATGTAACAAGTATATCATAAAAACACTTTTGTTTTCATTAAACATTTTGCAAATTTTATCGTAAATACAATGTCCTTGACAACAAACACAAACATTAAATTGGATGTGATGCTACTTAACCTTTTCAAATGAGTCCCCGTTGAATCCTCGGTGTTGCAAGTATCTACACCGTGTATTACTATGTTTTCTTGTTTATATATTTTCTATATTGATTACTGTTTGTTATCCTCATTTTTTTTTTTATCAATCTACTTTCTTTTTGAGTAATCTGCAAATTGAACAAATTTAAGTATGGCAAAACTCAGGAAAACAGTATCACAAAAATCCGCAAAACAAACCATTATTTATTTAGAATCATTTAACTAGATTTTATAAGATTGCATCTTTTAACTTTAGTTAAGGTCGTGTCACACCAAGCTGCGTTCACACGGAGTCATTATGGCGTTGTTAAATACTTTAAATCGCCGTGGAATCGCAGGGAAATTGCACAAATTTCTGTAGAATTTTCACAATGTGAAGATGTCACGGCGTCCTTAAGGCGACGGAAACGATTCTACTGCGATCTCATGGCTTTCTACTGCGTTCCCACGGAGGTCTCTCGGCGATTGACTGCGCTTTTGTGGAGTTTTCACAGCCTGTTAGGAGTTCTCACCTCGTGTTCACGGCGTTCACAATACGTTCGCAATGCATTTTATACCCATTGATATAGTGATATACATATTCAGAAGGAATGCAAAACATTTTTGTTTAACGATTCAAGTTACACGATGAAAAGACTTCTAGTCATGCCAAGAAATATTGTTAGTAATTTAAAATGTTCTATTTGAATAATTTAGTACCAAATTATTAATAGTTTCATGATTAAACTCCTTTTTTCAATATTATTGGTTTAGATATGTTGTTAAATTTTCATTGATTTCATTATGAATGTAAAAAAAAACACACACTGAAAAGTTGCTACAAAATTTTAGTGAAACAACAGAACAGGTTCTGGTGTAATTTTCTCTTCCATGTTTACTTTAATGCTCCTAGTGCAACAAATACATTAGAATTATTGCTGATCGAATATGATGCCATTGCTCTTGTTTTGGGAGCTGGCTGACAACGCCGTGAAAGCGCATTGTGATCGCCAACAGACGCTGTAGAAATGCCAAGGAAGCGCAACGATCGCAGTGACAACTCCGTGTTGTTGTGTAATCGCTGTTAAAGAGATACTAAAACGATTAATCTCATTACAGTCACCGTAAAGGCGTGAAAGAAACGCAGTGACATCTCCAAGGACTCCGCGACTTCTCTGCGATGCTACGGCGATCACACTACCTTTCTACTGCGATCTTATCAAACCGCAATCACATGACGCGTACTATGTGCATGCCCAAAGTGATCGCCGTCCCCTGGCGTTCTAGGAGTCCCTACGCGACCCTACCGCGTTCAGTGGTGATTTCGCCGCGCTGTCACGGCGCTGTAGGAGACTCTACTGCGATCACTTCTGCGTTTTGCATGTTTTTCTAGACGCCGTGCGATCGCCGTGAGGACGCAGACCCAGTGTGACAGGGGTTTTAGCAATTGTCTTAAACTTGGAGTATATGGGCAGTACGAAACAAAACTAAAATCATTAATTTATCCACGTGCACGCGTGAAAAAAAAACCCCTGTCGCACTCTTCCAGTTAATTTCATAAAAACGAATACATAAATTTTCTGTTTGTTGTATTTTCTTAAATTTTCCTTTTTTGTATTGCTAGAGCTGTCTCTTTGTATCATGGGCTGTGAATTTACAGTATAGCGGTCAATACGGTATGATGTATTTATTGGTCCGTTTGCTCCGTATATTTCATTATCCTGCTTCTTATAAATATCTTGAAATTTCATTGGGTGAGAACAATACTGTATTAAACGATGTTATGCTGTCTGCCCACATTACATTGCTAATCTCCCTCTGCATGTAAACTACCCACCATATATAGAACTTACATGAAATTTACCAGCCACGCATCATCAATATACTGTTTCCACGTGTCCCTGCATGGAGCTACATAACTGACGTCGAAATTCGCCAGACAGCAACATCAACACAATATATGCTTTCTCAGTAAAAGAGATATACTGGGACTATAAATATTTGGTCTTTGAGAGAACCATCGGCAGGATTAATTCGATATATAGACACTTAAAGGGGTGTCCTTGAAAAAAAATACGTATTGGGCTCAGTTTACGCCTCGCCCGATATGCAATTTTTCAAGGCCCCCATATATTTCCTTATTACCCCTCTGAGTATCTACATAACTACACATGTAATTTTGTTTATTTTAACTGTTTGTTATCTCTATTTTTTCTCTGCAACTTTTAATTTAAAAGATGGATTGGACAATTTAAAAAAGATTATATTTGGTGCTACAATTAAGAAGAAACATATTTAAAAATTTCTCATGCCATTGTACATGTAAAGGGTATGAGTAAAGATTAATTCAAATAATCCTATTTTGTTGAAATTCAATTCAGTTCTTCGCATACAGGTAGGTGCTTTTGATATAATTTATTAGAATTTTTTTCTTTGATTGAGAATAATTAGTCGTCAAACATTAACAATATTTCATGGAAACGCAGTGGGCATATATTTTGAGCGGTTTTAGTAAGTGTAAATATATGTGTAATGAAATAACTGAAAATAAGTAATTTTTCATGCAGAATGTATTTAAAAACTCCACATTGATGGATATTTTTTAAGAACATTTGACAATTTTTTTTTATTTGATAAACAATAAATGTATGATTTATGAATGAAAATGGAACACAGTTTTTGCATTTAGCTATATTTTACCTGGAATTAGGTAAATAAAAAAGATAAATAAAAATAAATTTAAAAAACACGTTTTAACATCTACATGTAATATAATGGATTCTATAGTCGGTGTTAGAACTTTGTTCAGAAATTTTACATTTTTGGGGTGGCTTACGTGTTTGGCCGCTGTTTATATACAAAATTTAACTACTCAATGTACCATCTCCCTGCAGCTGGTCAATACTAATGCAGGAGATGTGACCGGCTAAGAGGGAATACATATTCATCCTATACACTTCATCACTTCTCTAAATTTTCAAGGAGAGTGGTGTTTTGCACTGTATGTGTTTTTTTTTTATTTCAGTCATCATTCGTTTCCTCCATTTAGTAATAGAATTGATATTTTAAACAAAAAATTATATTTCTAAAATTTAATATGATCGTTGTATTTCTAGGAAAAAAGAAATTTAAAGTAAATTATAAAAATATTTTTTTATGTAACACGCATATAAAGGGAACTTTGGTGCCCCGCTTACAGTTTGATTGAATGAGTTATTATCTATGGAATATTGTGCCAAAAAGAAACGCCCTTTGAAGTCATCATTTCGTTAGTTTTATGGCCGATACAATGACCTTGTCAGCAAATACAATTCATCAGCCGATCACATCGAATCATCTGTTGATCATTAGTATTGACCAGCTGCAGGGAGATGGTACATTGAGTCAAATACTGACTGGCTTTTTTCATACTTATTTTCAAAACATTATTTATACCCTGAATTGACGACGGATTTTTCCATTATTTCCTAATCATGACAATGTGCACACAGCGGTGTAGCCGGTCGGCAGGGGATGCTCACTCCTCCATGGCGCTTATCCCACATCTGATGTTTTGGACATCCGCGTTTCCTCTGCTCCTATTTTGTATTGTTTTATTGACGTGATATTGAATACATACCCTTCATGTAAATAAAAATTGAAAATTAGATCAACATGAAGTTATTGTAAATGCGTCAAAATTCAATCAAAGAAATGCTTTGTCACGAGTAATACACATGCCTATTAAAGCCCTGTATCTTCTCAATCAAAAGGTATAAGAAAAAAAGGAATAGAAATTTTAAATCCAAGGTCTACGTCACACGGTAAAAAATTATAGTGTATTCTGAAAGGTGTTACAGTTAACACACATGTATAATATGAAAGACCTTTCTTTTATTATGTAAAAGTTTTGACAAATTCAAAGAAATTCTTTTTTTTAAATGGGTCAAATTTCAAGGTCATGGGGTAAATAATAAAGTATTTCTGAAAAGTCTTGCCATAGGTAATTTACATGTGCAATAGAAAGGACTTATCTCTTTTCATTCCAAATGTTATAACCAACATAAACGTTCTTGTAACAATTAACGGACAGACGGACAAACTTATCTTTCATCACTTTCGCAAATACTGGGAAGAAAAGGTGTATCCAAAGTCTAGAAATAACCTGATTGTTCAATATAAATATTTTTTATCAAATTTTATTTTATTGATTAATATTTAGTTGCTGTAATGTCTTTCTCAGAAATCATAATTATATTGAATGACTGTAGTTGTCTTCTATTGTGAATGATTTTTTTTTATTTTGACTTTTTCAAATCTTTTATGAGAAATTAAAAAAAATGAAATAAAAGGTAAAACTCATTTATATATGAAACATGTTTATTTTTTTTATCTTCAAACTAAAAACAAATTCCTCATAAGCAGACATGAAATGTATTATAGAAATTTACAATATGTAAGCTTTGAACTGTTATGCAACTGAATCACACTTCGTAGATTATATTCGAAAATTATGCATTAAAACACAGAGCAAACGTTCGCTGTCTATAGGGATATACTTATAAGTTGTCCAATAAGAGAAAAGAGCGGAAAGAATAAAAGAATAGACATTAAAATTTAAGATATATGTACTGAAGGTGTGAACCCTTTAAAAGGTAACATTTAATGAAATTATGAGATGATAGACTCCAAATGAACATGATTAAGGCCATCTTAAAAAAACATTTTTCGCCTCTCCCGGCTCAGGATATACATAATTATAAAATTAAGTCTGTATATAATAGTGGGTGAGATTTTTTAAATTTCAAAAACTATTGCGAATACGATATTAACTTATCAATTAATTTAGAACACTCAGAATTTCTTTTAATATTGCGTGACTTGAATTCGCGGCATGCTTTGTCAGTCGATCGGGACAGGGCAAACAAACAATATTGTTGGCAACACTATTCACGAGAAGCAATTACTTCATGATTTCCATATTGTATAGGATATTTTAGTTGGATGTAATGATGTTTCTTTACCTACTGATGGATGTAAAATAGTTTTAAATTCCACGTTTTTAAATTTATTAATATGATTTAACTGGCCCTTTTCTTTTATATATATTTGAATGAGTTTAGACTGCAAGTTAATATCAAACCGAAATATGAACCCAACATCTATATCCTCTACATGCTTTGTAGCTATGAGTGAAGTGTGGTGACTGCTGACTTTACCATTAAACCAAGTATATGTGTTAAAAACTAGCCTTCTACTAGGTACATCCCGATAAATATATGTTACCTGAATAAAAATAGTATCTTTTAGATTTCTCAACATTATTTTTTTCCATATCAAATTCATTGGCGCCAAACCGATTTCAAATAAATTTTTCTCTTTACCACTAGCGTACATGTATTTTGAAATATGCTTAAAATTCACTTGCGAATGATATTCTAGGACACAATTGCCGAATTCAGTGGTTGGATGGATAGCAAAATTTGCAAACGATCCTCTATATTCATTATCGATGTCATAATTAGCTAATGCCTGACCATCAGAAGAAGCATGAATTTCTTTGTGCATTTGGTTAGATACTACCACACCTCCATGGAAGGTCATAACCGACCGCCCCCAAGTTAGATATCCTAGACGAGCGATAAATTCATAATTTTCCAATTTCTCTATAGATATGTTAGCCAATGGGATACAAATGGGTTTATCTGTCTGGTAATAGATGGTAAGTCTTTTAAGTTCTAATTTGAAGGATAAAATTCCAAGTAAATATGTTTTTGCCGACAGAACCCTTATTTTCTGCTTAACCAATAGAGTTCCCTCATTTTTTACAGTAAAACATACCCCTATTCTTCTACAATATTTTGCCGAAACAAAAATGCCGTTTGAAAAAATTGGTTCATCTTCGAAATTATCCTTGTGCACAAGACCTATTTGAAATATGATATTGTCGACGTCATCATAATATCGCGTATTATTCCAAATTTCGGACGTTATCCCAATCTGAAAAGTATCCATATCTCTCAAATTCCCTTTCAGTATGGCACCTGGATAGTTTCCAAGACGAGAATTGCCAATTCTGATTGATTCCAAGTATGCTCTTTCAAATTGGAATTCCCCTGCAGAAAGGCATTAAATGAAATTATATTTCAATCATATAAGAATAATAGAGTGCTCTATGCTCAATCATTGATATCGTTGCCCTCATAAGAACATATAATGGAATGAAAATGCATAAGAATTACTTTATGGTGTAACATATATAAGGTGCTATAAAGTAAATATTCATAGAAGGGTATTCAAGCGATATAATAATATTTCTTTTACAAAAGATCTTTAAATAAGAAGTAACCGACACTACAACTATTTTGAAAAGCAAAGCTACAAGGTGTATGCATGCAAAGTGAAAGGTTTGCAAAACCAAAGGTACAAACAAACGCTGGAAAAGCGTTATAAATGCAAAAAATGTTTCCTTTTTCGTTCTCATAGAGTATATGGGGAACATGAATGTCTGTAGTAGAAATCTTCAATTTCAAATTAGATGATATTAAAGTAACTCTCAATCCACAGGAACTTCTTTCGTATACAGGGCTTACTCGTACTTATTTTTACCACAAGATAAATATCATTTGTTTAAAGTTACTTTTTCTTTTCAATTAAATCGTTTCAGGTGTGTCTGATCGAGCCTCTTTATTGTAAACCACTCATGTATTCCTCGAACATTACCTCGATACAATTTTTAATCACTTTAAATGGGATGCAACTTCCGGTTGGGGGTAAGATAAAGCAAGAAATTTCCAGGTATTCCATTCAAAGGTCTCTGGTTTTAACTTTAATTTGAATAGAATGGCAGTATCGATATTTTGCTATGGGAGAGCAAAAAAATGTGTAGTATCAAAAAGTAAAATAGGAGGTGCACAATGACAATTTTTAACTAGAGATATTGTGAGCACTCAGCTCACGAAATAATACCCCAGAGTGTGATTATAAATATCATTATATTTCATTTAATTGTGTAGGAGGAGTAGCAGATTAGGAATACACTCTTTTGTATATGAATACACAGCATAATTGGGAATTTTAGTTTAAATTAGCATTAGATGTGACCAAAATCGGATATGTGAGAAGAGGAAAAGACGTGCACTCTGTGGCCTTCAATTCGACATTACGATATAAATGTATTGACGACGTATGGTAAAGATAACAAAATAAATTTTGTGATGTAATTTTCTTATTAATTAGCTTATATTTTTAATGTTCTTACACTCAATGAAAGCAAATTTTGTAGTATTAATATTTTAATTAGACGAAATAAAATATATTATTCTTGAACTGCACCGTTATTCAGGTCCTAGTCATGATAAATGCACGAGCCAAGAATACAAAAACAAAATATTCATAAAAATTAAATCATTAAGAAGAAGGTTTCAATTAACAACTAACTTAATGATGAATCTTCATTTTCTGTCCATAGACGCGAGAATTTGAAAATTCAAAGATATTTCTTCTAAATTTTATATCATCATCTTGTTTCACAAATATTCAAAACAGCTCTCCAATTGTTAAATTACCAAAATAAAATAAACCCTCTTTTTTGCTCACCATGTAAAAAAAAAACATATTTTTAAAGTACCATTTAAGCATGCAATTTTTATAATTACCTGTAAATTTGTAATATCTATACAGAAAGAGGCATATGGCCAGAAGTGAAATAATTCCAATGGACCGTGAAATGAAACCTGAAAGATGATTTGAATTCAATGATACATATAGGTCAAACACATTAAACATGGATCCTTTCTGAAACATTAACTTTTTTGCTAGCCTATCTTGCTGTAAGTATTACACGTAATTAGGACATTTCCTTGAGAGAACTCTCAAATTACATGTTTATACTTACCTAATGATTTGAAAAATCGGTAAAGATAGGATATAATGACCATCAAAGACAAAATTCCGAAACATCCCCACAAATATTTATCTGAAATATAAAGGGATTTTAACATGATTATAAATTCTTTAAAGGTTTTTGGTAACTTAAAATTTTATTTTGCCCAAAACTGTAAACGATCACATTGAAAATGGTACCTGATGAAAAAAAAATTATTATATGTTTAAAAAAGTTCATGGTTTAACATGTGTAAGCCCGAGAGAAATTTAATATAATTTTGCTTTTATTAACTAAAAACCATGGTAAAGATTAAGTGTCCCTACGGTTTTAAGTTTTAGAAAATTTATGACAAGGCTTTTAGTGAAAAGACGAATAACTACCGTACATGTAAAAAAATAACATAATGATATATAATATAAGGCACAGATATATATACCTTCAGGTTTATAATGTGGATATAGGTAGATATAAAGCGCCAACAGAAGAGAACCTCCAAGGAATCTGGATAAAATGAAACCTAAAACACAAACGTCTATTTGTCAAATATATTTAAAAGAAAGAATATTTATTATTTACTTCCTGACTCAAACAGTATTAGTTTTTGTATAGTACTGTAGATCACTTAATTTTCGCGACACCTTCTTTTCGCGAGATTGGCATTAGTCTTTATTGGCAAGACGCAATTTGTACGATTTGCGGTAATGTTCTGTGTGATCTTTTGGAATACTGATTAATGCGCGAGAGATATTTTCGCGAGCACACTGTCTCGTGTAACTAAGCGAAAATGAAGTTTTTGAGGGTGAAAAGTGATAATACAAATACAATTAAATTAAAGAGTAAAGGAAATAAAATAGCTTATTTATAATAAGTATCCTACTTTGCCTAAAGTGCTTTTATTTTAAAGCAAATCAAACCAAAACGTACCAAATACTTAAGAAGCAAATTTGAACCATTTTCATTTGAAAATAAGTTTTAAAAAATGTAAATTTAATAAATTCCTTATTTACAAGCCTTTATCAGGCGATAGTGTAAAATTTGTATTTAATATTATGTTGAACAATTTGATACTTTTACAATATTTATCACTTATTGATACATTTTTAAAAGCAATTTATAGTGTCAATTTTGCCTTATTAGAAACAGTCAGTAATTTAATGTATATAATTTTAGTACTTTGAAATAACATATTTTCCTGGGGGTTAATTCATGTCCACCACGAAATGTAAAATTTTACATCCATAACTATACGACAATTCTTTATCCACAAATTCAAATCCCAACAAACCAAAAGTTTTTACTCAAATCGATATCACTAAAATTTGACCCGACTATAATTTGTGATTTTACAGTAAATCAATTCATGATATTTCAATTATGCTTAGTTTACATTTCACATGTCTTACATACATGTTCATCAATATGTACCTGTAGCTTGCAATATACCTGAGTTAAATTGCATCACGTTGTCGACGTCATGAGTTGTTCTTTGTAGAACGTTATGTTCCGTGTGAGATCCAGACTTAAGGCACTTTCTACAAACTGCAACATCGCATTCTTTACAAAAAACATCGCATTTTTTCTTCTGATGGACCATGCAAGGGAGCTGCTCGATTTCAAAGTATTTAAATCTAAACGTGGCAATGTTATGTACGATAGAAGTATTGACCATATGAAGATCTACACAGTTCTGACAGAAATTGACATTGCAAGCAGTACAAGTTCTTTCTGCGTAAGATTTCCTGTCTTTTCCGGGACAAATCTGACAATATTTCAAATCTTGTGCTCTGTTCAGGGGATTTATTCTACTTTGAACATTGTGATCTTTATGAATTCCAAACGTCTGACATTGTGAACAAATTGCAAAATCACAATTGAAACAAAACATGTCACAATGTAAATCCTGATGGACAATGCAATGGGGTGCACACATCTCAAAATGATAGAAACATGATGTGACAATATCATGGCTCAAGGGCGAATCGCTGATATGAGGGTCAACGCACTCAGGACAAAGATAAACATGACAAATAATACACACTTTTTCTGCTTCAGATTTCTTGTCTTTTCCAGGGCAAAGTTGACAGCGCTTCACATCTTGTGCCCTGGCAAGAGGATCTGATGATTCAGCCATTTTACCTATATTCTACAGAGATGATTATAGGTATAAATCTGTTCTGAAAAAATAGCATTTCTTCAATAATTTTTTACTGCTGAACCAGAATGAAAATTATAATGGTTAAAAGGATCGTTTAGTTATCATTTTACATACGAGGGGTGACCAAAAAGTTCGCGAACTATCTCTATATCTACAAAAACCACGATTCAGATCAGAAAAAAATTGGTATACACAAAGCCATACACAATTTCTATAAATAAATGTGCGGAATAAAAAGAAATTGCTCCTTGTTTGTGACTCCACAATGTGAAAATGACGTCACTATGCAGGTCACTTGTAACGAAAAATGGTTGTCTCGGTCGAACTCGTTCAACAAACGACTGAAAATCTTATGGTATATCTTAGAAATCCCTTTGAAATAATTTGTACACAGTTTACTGAGACAAATGACTTCCTATAGATTCAATCAATGATTGGATTGATTTTTTTGTGAAGGAAGGCAGATGGTTAAAAATGATACTTGTTACATTGCCCAGTGAAAGCAAGTTTGAAAAGAGATGTATTTTTAATTAAGCTATTTGCTATCAAAGACCTCCAATTTACACATTGAAAAATAGTTGAATATTTCAACAATAATATATTTATCAAATACCTAAGATATCGTTTACTTTAGGTTTTGAACATATTAGATGTGACAAAAAGGAGGCACCCATTCTCTATACACCTTGAATAAACGTCTCTCCCAAGGCAGAAGATTTGGGCTTTGATGGTCGCCATGCTTATTTTTGGAAAGCATAGTCTTATTCACCCATTCTATTGCCGAGATTTAACCATTTCTGACAAATTAACTGTTCTTGTTACAAAAATTAATTTACATTGAAAGAAATATAAAACTCAGAAAAATCTTTCACCTTTTGTGACGGAAGGGGTTACGTGACGGCCTATATCATTGTGCATAAGCAGAACTGTGCTAAAACCAAATATTGTTTCTTTTATGGAAGTTATTTAATTAGTTCGCGAAATTTTTTATTACCCCTCGTATAAACGATTTCTAGATTTTCCTTACCTTAATTCATTTTGTCCATTTTTTTAATCATGGCGCATGATTTGCATTTTAAAATAAGAATGAAGATCAAGTTGTTCTCTGCACCCTGGATAACAAATGATAACAAAACTCATAGTACTAGATGTACTGAAATTCGGAGGAAAGATATAGAAAAAATAGTGGTGTATCTATGTATACTGGTCTATCTGTGTATTATTTATCTTCGATATCGTGAATAAATATGACGTAGGTCAAGAACTTCAAAATATAGTTTTAAAATAATGTATCGAAAATATGCGTTTAACACCACTGTGACCCTGTGCTTGTACCTGACAGATTAGATGATAGAGTCTAAAATAAGGAGATAAAATACATTCAGTATTACACGAACGTGCATTCTTTAATCAACAAAATGATGTGTAAGTGAATCTGAGTCCTGATGTACTAGGCAAAGTCTTATCTTCTATGTTAAAAAAAATGACCTAAAAATAAGAGACGACTACATACATGTTTTGTAACATTTAATAATTCTGCATACACTTTCTTAAATTTTCGAAATGAAATATCTAGCTTATCAATTTTGTTTGAATTTAAATGAAATGGATCATGTATTTTGCAAATTGACAGAACGGTGGAAGATGTGCATTAAAATTGGAGGGCACTAGTTTAAATTACATGTTTACGGGGTCCAAAGCCTCTGCTATATAAATTTCAATAAGAAAATTTTAAAATTCTAATATTGATTTTCAGGAACAATAACATTAAGAGGCACGTGGAAAATACGTTGAAGTATGAATATAATTTCAAGTACTTATTCTTTCAGAAATGACCTTATTACAGATCATGGTATGAAGAAATTTTAGCAAAGAGAACAGTAAAAGTAATAATTTAATTTCACAGCGCAAAAAAAAAATAAAGTATGAAGTGTGTATAAAAATATTGCTAAAACCATACCTATAAAAATCATCAGATATCATCAAAAAGTGCTGCTTCCTAAGTAAGAATGTCACAATGATGTATGTGGTTGTAAGAAAAAAAATGTCTTTGACGAGAAATTATTTCTCTTCTTAATAGTTCTTCATTTGAAAAAAAAAATAATACAAATCAAACTTCTGTGTATGCTGATACATACTGATGTTAGACATTCAACTGCATCACCATTCAAGATATTCTGATCAAATTTCATGCATCCACTAATTAATACTATTTTTTTTATTTGCAATATTATTATACCTTCAGCGGAACATTCATGTTTGATACTAAATAAATAATAAAACAATTTGAAAAGAAATTGCTAAAGAAATAGAAGGTAATGTTTCCATCCTATGTTAGGTTTCAACGAATTGGATACTTAGAGGCCTCACTTAGGAAACTCTAAAAAAGAAAAATGTGAGTAGTATTCATAATTTTTACTCTGAAAGTTATCATCCCTTATGCAGAGTTAGAAAAATCGTTTCAGTCATTTTGTCACACCGAGGATCAGAACATAATGCTATGTGTTAAATAAAATATCCATATTATTTCCGTTTCTGTAGACACGTTATTCAAGATCACGACATTTTAGCATCATCTAGTGCATCGTCTAGTGCGCCGCCTGTTTAAACGCATTTGCCATTATTTTCAAAAGTTAATTTCATGAAAAACGTTTGAACATTTATATTGAATTAATGAAAACATCAACATGCATATGTTCACGAAATGTTAATGGAAAGGTAGTATTCAACAACCTTTTAAAGATAATTCATTTCCATAGTTTCGAAATTTTGAGTAGCAGTTTCTTTTATTTAAATATCACCTATCGATTTTAAATTGCAAATTTTGAAGTGCTGCACTGCCTTAGAATTCTTTCACCAGCCAATGAGGTATTTTACTTATATTTCCGATTTCAAAGGAAAATATCGTTTACCCCCCTTTTTTAAGAGATCGAGTAATGGATAATATATTTAGCGCTGGTACTAAGACAATGCATCAATATCCATTGAACTATTCTTTGTATTAATCAAAGATTGTATGGACAAATTGCCATTTATATTGAATTAAAAGGTTGCAAAATGTAGGAGGGATTTGAGATAGAGCTAGTTTGCGTATTTCTTACTGGGCCAGTGTCTGGTAAATTCAAAGGATATGATTGTTCAACATTAAATGTCAAGAAAGTGGATAATGATGTTTTTTTAACGGACAATGAGAGCTACAGCCTAGCTGACGGACTGGTCAACCAATGAAGACACGGCAACCAAAGTATGGCAAGTTCTTAATCAGCCTCTTGAATACAGGTTCTCCATATTGTTAAGCGAACTCCCAATGACGTTCCGCATTATCTCTTTAAATGTATTAACAGGTGAACAATAGCTAAGTCATTTTTTGGATACTGTATTGTCCACGGATTTTCCCGTTAATTCCTGATCATGACAAGGAGCATACTGCGGGTATTTTAATTTTTTTTCGCTTGTCGTGTTTTTATGTACGTTTGTACTGTAAAGATGATTGTTGGTTTTGTATTCATATATGTTTGTTACGTACGTGGTCGTTGGTTTTGCTTTAATGTATATTTGTTTTGCGAGAACGTCTGTTGATTATGCATTGTATGTAATTTGTTAAGTTTTTATGGTCATTGAAATTAAAATAATTGTTTGTTTTCTCATTATGGTAATTTTTGCCCTTTCCGCTGCCCATCCCTAACAAAAAAATACTATAGTTAACTATAGTTAACTATAGTTTACTATAGTTAACTATAGTAAATCAAAGTGTCAAAGTTTTCGTCAAAGTTTTTCAAAGTGTCAAAGTTTTCGCCAAAGTTTTTCAAAGTGTCAAAGTTTTCGTCAAAGTTTTTCAAAGTGTCAAAGTTTTTGCCAAAGTTTTTCAAAGTGTCAAAGTTTTTGCCAAAGTTTTTCAAAGTGTCAAAGTTTTCGCCAAAGTTTTTCAAAGTGTCAAAGTTTTCGCCAAAGTTTTTCAAAGTGTCAAAGTTTTCGTCAAAGTTTTTCAAAGTGTCAAAGTTTTTCAAAGTGTCAAAGTTTTCGCAAAAGTTTTTCAAAGTGACAAAGTTTTCGCAAAAGTTTTTCAAAGTGTCAAAGTTTTCGCCAAAGTTTTTCAAAGTGTCAAAGTTTTTGCTAAAGTCTTTCAAAGTGTCAAAGTTTTTGTCAAAGTTTTTCAAAGTGTCAAAGTTTTCGCCAAAGTTTTTCAAAGTGTTAAAGTTTTCGCCAAAGTTCTTCAAAGTATCAGAATTTTCAATAAAGTTTTTCAAAGTATCAAACTTTTGATAAAGTTTTTCAAAGCATCCCAAGTTTTTGATGAAGTTTTTTAAATTTTCAAAGTTTTCGATAAAGTTTTTTAAAGTGTCAAAGTTGGCGATTAAGTTTTTCTATGTGTTAAAGTATCCAAGTTTTCGATAAAGTTTTTTAAATTTTAAAAGTTTTCGATAAAGTTTTTCAAAGTTTTCGATAAAGTTTTTTAAGTGTCAAAGTTTTCGATAAAGTTTTTCGAAGTGTTAAAGTATCCAAGTTTTCGACAAAGTTTTTCAAAATGTTAAATTTTTTGATAAAGTTTTTCAAAGTATCCAAGTTTTCGATTAAGTTTTACAAAGTATCAGAGACTTCGATAATGTTTCTCAAAAGTGTCAAAGTTTTCGATAAAGTTTCTCGAAGAAAAAAAGTTTTTGATAAAGTTTTTTAAAGTGTCAAAGTTTCCAATAAACTTTTTCAAAGTTTTAAAGCATCCAAGTTTTCGATAAAGTTTTTCGAAGTATCCAAGTTTTCGATTAAGTTTTTCGAAGTATCCAAGTTTTAGATAAAGTTTTACAAAGTATCAAAGTTTTTGATAAAGTTTTTTAAAGTATCAAAGTTTTCGATAAAGTTTTTCAAAGTGTCAAAGTTTTCGCCAAAATTTTTCAAAGTATCAAAGTTTTCATCAAAGTTTTTCAAAGTGTCAAAGTTTTTGCCAAAGTTTTTCAAAGTGTCAAAGTTTTCGCCAAAGTTTTTCAAAGTATCAAAGTTTTCGTCAAAGTTTTTCAAAGTGTCAAAGTTTTCGCCAAAGTTTTTCAAAGTGTCAAAGTTTTCGCCAAAGTTTTTCAAAGTGTCAAAGTTTGCGTCAAAGTTTTTCAAAGTGTCAAAGTTTTTCAAAGTGTTAAAGTTTACGCCAAAGTTTTTCAAAGTGTCAAAGTTTTCACCAAAGTTTTTCAAAGTGTCAAAGTTATCACTATAGTAAATCAAAGTTTTCAAAGTGTCAAAGTTATCACTATAGTTAACTATAGTAAACTATAGTTAACTATAGTTAACCATAGTATTTTTTTGTTAGGGATACTTGAGGTCATTTTTCTCCGTGTAGAATGTAGAAAAATTGACACCATAGGTCACTGACTCTTCATCATTTTTTAAGACAATCAACTGCATTGTTTTGTAAAAATTCTTGCAAGGCAAATACATAGGGGTCAGGAAAAACACACATTCTTTGTACAAATGTAGTGTTCATTTCTTAAAGCTCTAAAGTAAAAAAAACAAAATTATATATAGGTTTTATACCCAATAATGGTAAACATAACAAGGCTATCATGTCTTTCGGATATAAAGAAGGGAACCACTTTTGACATGACCTTTCTTACCTCTCTAATACATTCAATCAAGAAATTCAAATCTGTATTTGGGTAAGTATCTCTCAGCCAATCAAATTATTTTGAATGATTTTGTATCCCATTACATAGATTGCCAATGAGGTTGGTGCAGGCTTCTACCAGTATCAATTTATATAATTCTAATTTTGAAAGGTTATATAATATATAATGGTTCCCAAAACTTCATTTAAATCTGATTGCATAGGGGTTTTTCCTCTGTTTTAGCTCTTGCACAAAAAAATTGGAGCTAGGAATACATTGATACATAAGAAACATAAGGGAATGTAATCAAAGCAGAGGAATGGTTGGGGTTTATATTCTGAGATTAATATCCGACGATGCCATCCGCCGCTCTTCATATATGCAGTACCGTCTCGTCATTTGTTTTCGTGATATATACGTTTTCTTGTTTTTTTTTAATCATTTTAATGAATTCTCACACTGTACGACATCGTAATGACATCATATTTGTAATATATTAAGGGGAATGATCTATTGATCTGCTGTCAAATAATGAACCGATTCGACACTGCTTAAGTACTATAAGTACATGTATAGTAACTAAATAGTGTACAACTCATCCATTTTTGTTAATTTGCCTGATGCCAATTTATTCGCTGGGTTTTGATCAACAATAAAAACTAATGAAGTCAAAGCAGTTACTCTGCAAACTCTGTAAAACTTACAATTCACTTGGCCACGTGATCATGTGATTATTAATGAGTGGGAAATCCCGGCTCTTGTTCTTTTTTCTACCTTGATCCAGTTTTGTCATATTTATATAATTTTTATGAAAATATAGGAATTATCGCAAACACAAATGCCTACATAGATGTGGTGGAAAATAAGATTTCAGTATACAAGGAATCAAAGAAATATTTTATTCCTAAGCAAATACTTAAAAACAGAGTTAATGGTAACGTGAAGATAAAAACAACTAAATCTGGACCAGACCCATTGTTCAGTGAAGAAGAGAAGGCTGGCTAGTGATACATATTCAACAAATTTCGATTGTTGGGAATAACACTCGTGTTGAGGAAATAAATTCTGAACACGGAGTATGCTATTGCTTAAGAAAAGTGAGACCGGGATCACCCGCTTTCCTTCCAGTGGCTGAATTCCGTCTTTGACAGATGGCCTGTTTTAAAAGTAAGGCGTCCGTAAACAATATCGGAGCAACTAGCAAAAGCTACATTACGGTAGAGCATTGAAAATTACTTCAAAGAACTTGAGAGCATCCTTGACAAATGTGATTCACGAGACAATCCAGAATATATCTACAATGGTGTGAAACGGGAATTCAACACAATCACTCTCCTCCTTATATTCTCGCTTCATCAGATATTACACAGCACCGAATCAAAAACATAGTATAAAGACGTATTTTTCGAATGAATAACGCGAAATGTTCACTATAAATTTACAAGTATGCTATACACATTGTGTTCTGACCAATTTTTCTGTGATGACGGAGAAGGGACGGAAAACATTTTTGATGCAATAACAACAAGTTTTTTGTTACAAGGATAACAATTTTTGTCACATGCTGGAAAATGTGTCTAGATTAATTAAATATCAAAACATTTTGATTATTGGATGTTTGTAACTTATGCGTGATACACACGTATTCTAGGTTGTAAACGAAAACCTTGCTCTATACCTTTATCTACTTGTAAAGTTTATGTTAAAGCATAGAGCGTGGGGAATTCCCCTGTTTACCTATGGGTCACCTATATTCTACATTGTCCGTGATGGTTTGATTTTCCTTAATTTTACTTAATTGTGAGTAGATATGGCCTGTATTAGATGTTTACTTAATTAATGTTAAATATTATATAATATCACGATCAAGGTCGTAAGAAAATCTTACGTGAAACTGCTACAGACCCTGAGACGTGCTACTACCCCTAAAAAGCGTGTGGTTTTCGTGCGCTTTCCGTTTCGTGCAAACCGTGTAGCGTTTCGTGTAAACCGTGTAGCGTTTCGTGTAAACAGTGCAGCGTTTCGTTTAAGCTCCAAAGCGTTTCGTGCAAACCGTGTAGCGAGCGTGCGAAAAGCGTGTGAGAAATGTGCGACTTTCGTGTAAGAACCGTGTGAGAAACGTGTGACTTTCGTGCCTGAATCGTGTAAGATTCATTCGGAAGTCATTTTATTTTAAATATGGCTATCGATCGGTCAGGATGTCAAATTGTATTAGTATTTCATTATTGAATTAATTATGCTTGTGATATTTTAGGAGTAAAACCCACCAAAAAAGGAATAACAAAATGAGATTACACGGTAATGTATATATAATTTATATTTGTTTGTTTTCTTTTCCTTCTATAGAAAATGTGTTCAAATTAATCAACTATGTACAAATATTTTAAGGGAGTTGAATTCAATATACTTTCAATGCGATCATGGCTTCTTAAATATTTTTTTTTCTCAAATAAAGATATCGGTTTAATTTTTTTTTTTATTTAAAGCAAAAATATTTCAGGAATCCGCTCTTGTCTTTACATTTAAAGTACGTGAAAGAAAGTTTTGAAACGATGTGTCATTTTAATACATTTTAATACATAAAACTTGTTGCTCATTATTTTAAATAAATGTATTTTATAATTTTAATTCACATGTACTGAGGACCACATGTTTAGAAACGGGGGGGGGGTGTTAATTAAACTACTAGTTCATTCTTTCATTTTTTGTTATAACTTTCAATCTAATGTAAGTCTAAGTAAATGCTTAATTTTTTCTTTTTTTTTAAATCCTTTGTTAAATATGTGCGCAGATACACCCCTTAAAAATGTATCAAGGTCATTTACAACAGCGATCACGGGCTCCGAGTGCATGGCAACTGAAAACCTGTTTTGTTATACGAGTTCACGGCTTAATGACACCTGAAAATTACGACTGGATTTTATTGTTTTTGAAATAAAATGGTTCTATCAATATTTAATGGGTACAACTTATAAATCAGCGGATTTCATCTTCGTTTTTATTTGCAAATCCGAATTTCTAGCCGTAAACAGTAAAATAAACAGAACTGATTTGGTAGGCTTTTCATGAATATCATGTAAGAAAAGCTGAGGCGTAAATCATGAATAATTGTAAATTATTTGTTTTATAAATCACGTATACTTTTTATTTCATCTATTTCAGTTCTCTTGTAATATACCTGAATGCCGATGTAAAGATCGATCTACATTGTATGCGTATGTACAAAGTGTAGTCAAATGCCGCGGTTATTATATAATTAATGTACACATATATACATACGTTAAGTCAGGTTTTGAAATGAAGGATTTTACATGCAGCATGATGGATATTCTGATGTTATTTGATAAGCTTCATGTAAAAAGAGAAAGAGAATAAAAATAGATTAAGACATCAGATTTGACCCACCCCCTCTTTGATTTGAACATATTTTATTATGTAAAATACATAAATGGATAAAACCCCCTCTTTACCGGTTTCCTTCCTATAGATAATGCTTACGTAGCTAGGATAAAAAAAAGTCTTTAAAATGTTTCAATAATCGTCAGTAAAGTATATAAGCAAATTTTATTACTTAATCAAAATCTAGAAAAATAATCTCAAACACAATATAATCAATATTATTTAAAATCAATGAGTTTATATTCCTGCAGTAAGAAATCGAATTTGTGTTTAATATATTAAAATATACTCGTAAAATTATTACATAAAAATGAATGAATGACTAATATATAAAAATGTGATTTTATTAAACAGTCATTCATGATATCGGCATTTCGTTTTTTAAAAGCTGGATAAATAAATAAATAAATACGAAATGACAATTATTTATTAATTACAACTGTCAGAGTATTAAATATTTCTATCGGTTTATGTAATACTAGTGTACTGATATTTAATTTAAACAGGTGCTAAATGTGGCTTTTTGAAAGATTTCCATTTAATTGATGATAAAACCGTAATAATGCCCGAGATATTCCGAGTAGAAAATCCAATCGGAAGCCAAAACGTGCGAGAATCGTGTACAAAGCGTTTCGTGCAGCCTTTCGTGTAAACCGTGCAGCCTTTCGTGCAAAGCGTTTCGTGTAAACCGTGAAGCGTTTCGTGCAAACCGTGTAGCGTTTCGTGTAAACCGTGCAGCGTTTCGTGCAAACCGTGTAGCGTTCGTGTACCGTTCGTGCAGCGAGCGTGTGGGGTAGTAGCACGTCTCAGGGTCTGTATCGTAAATAATTTATTGTATATTTTATGATCTGAACCAGACTGACCAAAATTATTTTTTATATTCAGAAAATTAAAAGTGAGGTTTACAATATAATATTTAGATATTACGAAAAAAGTTCATTTTTGTTAAAAATGAACTTTTTTCCCCTGTGCTTTCAGAATATATTTACTATTTTCACAAAATGGGGAAAGTTTTCATAACAAATGATTAAAAACATATATGTCAAAACCAAACTTCAACTACACAGATAAGATCTGTGTGCAACCAGATGGACAAATTGGAATCTAAGGTTAGAAGCACTGTACTGTAAAAACTTCAAAAGGGAAACGGTGATCATTTTCTTTACAAAATATTCCACCACAACATACCATTTTTTACTTAATTCTATTTTTTTTTCAGGAATTTAATTACATTTTTTACATAGTTCAATTTGCAGAATTATTGTAGAATACAAATTGATATAAAACCTGAATATAATGCAGATTTATACAAATAAATGTCCATGTAGGCAAAAAGCTGCTTAAAAGCTTAATATCGAATCTCCATAAGTATTGTATAAGTGGAAATTTTAGCGAGTCGCACATTTAGCGATTTGTTCTCAAAAAATGGTATTTTATTTTTAGCAAGATGTAATTTTAGAGATTTTAAAAGAGCTACATGAAGAACAAAAAGAAGCTGTTACGATAAAAAATAAACAATTAATTGATAGCGATATTCAATTTTAGCAATCTGCTTATAATGCCAAAATTAAATCCTCCCTAAAACTTCTGCTTAAGCGATATCATTTGTGGTTTACAGTCTCACTTTTCAACATTTAAAGCATTATGTTCAATTCAAATTTGTAACAAATTACATTAAATGTTCCAAACACTTTCATAGATAGAATACAAAACACCTTTTCGTGGCAAGATATTTAAGAAATAAGGTATAACAGACGTTATTTCAGATACTTCCTCTGTAAATATTACATAGGGGAATTTCAATCCTATAAAAAAGGCTTTGATCATTAATTGTCAAATAAGTTTCACATGGCAATGACGAGAATACATAAGGAGTTACTTTTTTTTATAGAAAGGATAGAAAAAAATCTTCTAAAATATGTTTCTGTTAAAAGACAAAATAGAATTTGTAGTTAACATGTCATTATTGAACTACATTTTAATATGGAGTATTTTTTTTAAATATCTGTCTATTTCGTATTTACAGCCACGGAATGGATGTCACAGTATTGGGTGATCATTGAAAATGAAAACCAATAAAACTTGTTTTGAAAGGTAACAGGGCTCTAACTAATCAAATTATAATTTTAATGTTTCCAAGCTAGAAATAATTCCAGATTGATCAATTTATGGTTAAGTTGCATTGCTATTATAATACATTGTACATGTAGTAAACAGCTCTTTATGTTCCTTAATTCTCCTGCATGCCAAACGACTGTGCTTGTTTGTGTTAAAAGCAGGCCAGAAGAAACAACTTCATGTAAAAATGAAATTTGTCATTTATTAAGGTAAATGATGGAGGAAGTAGAGCACAGCTAACAATATGAGGGTCTGAAAACGTGGACTCAAATAATATAGAGTATTAAAATTCCAAGAAAAAAATCACAAAGTCTGACCTCCATGGCCAGCACCATAATGGCATTGTAACATGATGTACTTAGGCATAAAAAGTGGGGTCATCCAGACTAAAATAAAATTTCAAAATCTGAAATCTTCCCCCCAAGGTACAATATACATGTGTTTCAAATTGACCCCCTTATAAACATCATAAGGTACAAAATGCTCTTAAGTGCGCAGGATAGAAATACTCTTAAAAGAACAGAAATAAAACATCGGTAGAAAACTTGACTCGTTTTATCATTGTAAGCAGTTCTGATAATTTGCATATGAAATTAAAGACAAATAAAATCGTTAAATTCATCGATGAATGCATGTGTCAACGTGTTCCTCAGCAAATGTTTTGTACGAGAGAGAGAGAGAGAGAGAGAGAGAGAGAGAGAGAGAGAGAGAGAGAGGAGTTTGTGTGGTTTCTCTATCAAACATTTAGGCCCATCATTATAACCGTCGCAGATATATGACACCAAAAGCAGTTCTTTTCATTTCTTTAATTTTATATATACATCTTTTTAGTAGTTGGTTAAAATTAAAATTCTCACTATTAAAGAAAAGAAAAATAGTGTTGTATTGATCTTTCTTTTTACAGGAGTGATAGATGATGGATTTGAAAAATGATATTAAACATTTTAACTTAAGACTATGTTGTATGAAAAAGTGCAGTGTTTGTATCAATCATCATTACTCAATCTCATAAGAAGGAAATGTAGTAAAGTAACAAATGGGTTCATCATGTGACTTGTCTACCTAGTTTAAAGCATAGGGAAGTATAGAAATAGTCGCTTTCTGCTTTAATTTTAAATTTGAATTTCTGTTTATCCTTTCTATCCTTTCCACTTGAATTTTCCCCAGGGAAAATATATCTCGTTGGAAAAATGGGTTAAATTAATGATATATGGCTTCCGCTGCTCTAGAAATTGAAGTATTTTTCTAATGAACTTGCTCTTATATTCATCATTTCGGTGTTATGCTTGTGAGATGGCTTTAAAACTTCTCTTCGTTCCTATTTGTTTTACGTATGGTTACAGTTTAGGTAAGTACTGTTAATTTTTTTTAAGATATTAACCTTGAAATTATTTCATGTAATTTAGTTTGACAATTAAATGTTGGTTCTCTACTACGTTTCTGTACATGTATTTACTTTTGGTTTCAGCATTGAAAGGTCGATATTAGCTCTTAATTATTTCAAAAGATTTTTTTTTTTTGCTTCTTTCAGAGAAAATTAAAAAAATAGTTTTATATGCATATATAAGATGCGGTAGAGTTAAAAAAAACATAATAAAAATTTTCACTAAAAATTTTATGGAAATAAAGCACATTTTTGTGAGTATTTGTCAAACCTATGGTCAAAATCTTCATGGCACTAGTTATTTCCACGGGGGAACATGTTAGACAATCATATTTTGATAAGAAATTGAATCGAAATAGCAAAGTTTTAGAGAATGTTTTTTTTTTATTTTGGCCAATCACGATCGAAGTACAACTGATCCCAACAATAACTCTTAAAGTATTGGGAAAAGATTACATTTTCAAAAGAATACTTATTTAAGTAAATGTAATATGGTTTAGAAAATAACTGAACTTGGCAATGAAGCAGATTTCCTCCTTGGTGGTAAAAGTATATACATGAGGAATGCATTAAATTATTAATTCATTCATTTTGTGTTAATTGGGATAAATTTAATTACAGTGTATGGTTGGGTAAGGTCCAAATATTAAAAGTATTAATTTTTCAAAAGTTTCCCAATTTCATTTCAATTTCATTTTAAAATATGATAAAAAAAAAATTTTCTTTAGTTTTGACTACTTTTAGGGAGATTTGAACCGTAAGTCTAAAAGGAAAAGGAAACGTAGGGTAAATTTTTGAGGTGAAATTATTTTATTTTTCCTTAAATATTTACTAGTATTCCTATCTAACGTTTAAAATCATCTTTGATAAAAATGTAACCAAAATTTCATTTGACTTTTTTTCATAATTCGTAAGTTATTGAAACTGATATGACGATACCCATCAAAAAGTGAAAATTGTAAAATATCATCTTCAATGTCTCCTTCGCGCATCTGTAACAGTCTTGATTCTGCTTTGCATGGAGTTTATCAGGGTGTTTATCCTACAAATGAGCATATTTTTATCTAGTGGGTAAATGTGATTGTTGGCAATAAAGTTTGATAAACCTAGGCTACAATGGGCTTGATGTAAACATCCCGAAAAAATTTGCGCCAGTGAGAAGAAGACCAACGTAAAGTTAACCAGCTCAAAGATCCAAATCGCGCAATTGGTTTCTTTTTTTACTTTTGTTGTAAATGAAATGATTAAGATAAACTGCTCATTAATAGCAATGTTGTGGTAGTAATGTGGCGATTTAACAGGTGATAGAACAAATAACCCGATCTTGACGTGGCTCTGTTACGCGTCAACGTCATCGTCATGGTTGATTGAAAACCATTCTAGGCCCTCTCTGACGACGGTTTAGACTTTCTGGGGGAGAAATTTATTAGCGACTGCACAGCAAGCAATTGTTGCCTTTGTTCTTATTTAGACAAACTTAAAAGCTGGACCCCAGGAAAATTCAATCAACTTTTAAAAGATTGCAAGAAATGTATTTCCTCTACAAATACTTAAATCAATGTGTATACCTCAAGGGTATCAAATGGTTCAAGAAGATCGTTGTCAAACTTGTCTCGTCAAGTTGCACGTGTTTTGGCTTTTAAGCATTTTTCTGACGTGACGTTCTGATAACTGATTTTGGTGCATAGTAACGAGGATTCTCTTCTGACCAATTTTCATAATTTTTGGTCATGCGGTCAAAAGAATTTCGCATTTTATGTTAACCTGCGTTTCTTTTTCCCTTTCAGTATATACATGTATATCTTTTTTACTTAGGAAATAAAAATGGCTATATAGCCTTTTCTAACATAATTAATCAAACATTCATATTATGCATTTATTAAGAGCAAATACTGTATTAAACCGTAATGCACTTTATTTGCATATTAAACACATTTTTGATTTTCTCTGAACAAAAATGCAAAACAAATAGTAATAATATTTAAGAGCTAATATTGGCATTTCAATGCTGAAACCATAGTTAAAAAGGGGGTGTCTCCAATATTTTTTTTCAAAAATTCTTGTCTGGCATTCTCCTGAAAATTTATATTTCAAATATAGTATATTTCTATTAATGAACAGATCAATAAGTATCTGAATACAATGATTAAAGGTCTCTCATACAGGTACAAACTGTGATGCAATCTTCAAATTATCTCATCTTATAGCATGATGTTCTAATCACTTTTTTGGCAACCTCATTTACAATTAGTTAATGTTTCTATAGTAATGTTCGGATTAAAAACTCACGACCTGACAGCTCCATGGTTAAGAATCTAAACAGCAATGTACTCATTTTACAGTATGCGGTATAGGGAAGGAATATAACACTCTTGTTGAGGTTTGCTGTGGGGATTTTGTCCACGAACGTTACAATAGCAGAGGTGAGGAGATGGCCTGTTGTGCATGTAAGAGTTATTTATAGCTGATCAGAAACGAAATTGAAGGCAAATAATACCAGTAAAAACATCATACAAAATCTGCAAAATAGTTTTACATGAAAATACGCCATGAACGAAACCTTATGAACTAACCAATGACAAAGAAATAAATAAAAACCCTTATAATAAATTATTGCATACATGATACATTTCCTTCAATGATATATTATTATATATATTCTTTTCTAGGTGTAAACTTATACAGAAAATCGTACCAAATCTGTCTGGATTCTGGGAATGTAACTGATACATTTATTCAGGAAAAAGGGGAAGAAGTTGAACAAACAAGTAAGTGGATATAATCATATGAATACAGCTGGCAAGTAGGTTTCTCAGATACCATGCACACCGCACTTCTGTGGAGTGCAAGCGTAATTGGCCAAGGTGAAAAATTGTCGTTTCTTTGTAGAAGACAAGTTAAATTCTTATAGTTTTATTGGTTAGTTCATAAGGTTTCTTTCATGGCGTGTTAATCATTGCAATATTATAGAAATATATTTTATTCGATAAACTCAAACATGTTGAATAAGTCTTATGAATTGAATTTGATGTTTTTTGACAAAACGTAAAATTTGATCAGACAATTTGTAAAAATTATGCTTTTATAATAATGCAGCGTTTAACATTCCATTTCATGTTATGCAGTTAATAATTCGTAAAATTTAAGCTATGAAAGAAATATTCAAATCGTTTTCAGCAGAAAGAATTTAACAACTATTGTTTGCTTTTCGTTTCAATTAATTGACGAACTAATTCATAAAAATGCATTTTTCAATTTCAATCGCTTTAATTTTTTGTACAATTGTATTATATTTTTATAAATCAATTTTAGTCATTTCAAATATCTCAAATTTTCATTTAGGATAAAATCGCAAGTTTGTAACATATGTAAAGTTACCGGAAAATCTTTACTCCTAACATTTGTTTTGTGTTAATTAGCTTGTGCCTACCTTTTATAGTTTAGCCAAAAGGACAGAACGGGTGACATTTGTATAATGTAATGTTTACAAACAAAGAGAGAGAGAGAGATACCATTAGCTTATTAAAATTATTTAGAAAGTTTAAACGGGGAAAAATAAAGAAAATATTAACATGTCATCCAACATGTCTGAAATTATTTCAAAGGTTTATTTTTTTCATTATAATTCAAATGTTATTTGTTTATTTTATCTCGAAAATAAAATTTCCGTCAGACAGTGCGAAACCGTAGTAAAAGGAAATCTCATTCTGCAGGTATCGGCAATTTTGTATCCTACACAATTAAAACAAAAAAAAAATATGCATCAGTATTATAACCTTTGTAGTCTTCTTATTAAATGTGGTCACTGTCACTAATGATCGGAAGGTTGTGGGTTGTACTCCAAATGCAAAAGATAGTGTCAATTGGAATCAAGCATCTTCTTAATGTAAATTATAAACTTCGGAAATCTTGCAAGTACAATCGGAATATTTAGTAACAAATTAATTTTGCAAATGATCACCTATGACAAAGTAAGTATATTTTGAGTTCCTACATGTATTGTATTTAAAAAAGACTATAATAGCTTACTCTAAAGTCTTTAATTATACCCGCACTTTCTAAAGAAAGTTCGGGTATATTGTTGTTACTCATGTCCGTCCGTCCGTCCGTCTGTCACACTTTTCTTCCCTGAACTCCTCCTACATTTTTCACAGTAGCTTAATCATCTTTTGAGAGATGGTTGGTGGTGTCATGTAGATGTGCAGTAAGGTTTCGGAATTTTGATTTTGCCCCGGGGGATCAAATGGGGGTCGAAAAATGACGTTTTTTATGCAAAAAGCCCCATCTTCCCTGAACTCCTTCTACATTTTACTCAGCAGCCTAATCATCTTTTGAGAGATGGTTGGTTGTGTCATGTAGATGTGCAGTAAGGTTTCGGAATTTTGATTTTGCCCCGGGGGATCAAATGGGTGTCGAAAAATGACGTTTTTTTTTATACAAAAAGCCCCTTCTTCCCTGAACTCCTTCTACATTTTACTCAGCAGCCAAATCATCTTTTGAGAGATGTTTGGTGGTGTCATGTAGATGTGCAGTAAGGTTTCGGAATTTTGATTTTTCCCCAGGGGATCAAATGAGGGTCGAAAAATGACGTTTTTTATGCTAAAAGCCCCATCTTCCCTGAACTCCTTCTACATTTTTCTCAGCAGCCTAATCATCTATTGGGAGATGGTTGATGGTGTCATGTAGATGTGCGGTAAGGTTTCGGAATTTTGATTTTGCCCCTGGGGGTCAAATGGGGGTAGAAAAATGACGTTTTTTTTTTTGTAAAATGCAACGTCTTCCCTGAACTCCTCTTACATTTGAATAAGTAGCCTAATCATCTTTTAAGAGATGTTTGGTGGTGTCATGTAGATGTGCAGTAAGGTTTCGGAATTTTGATTTTGCCCCGGGGGGTCAAATGAGGGTAAAAAATTGATGTTTTTTTATGCAAAAAGCCCCATCTTCCCTAAACTCCTCTTACATTTTACTCAGTAGCCTAATCATCTTTTAAGAGATGGTTGGTGGTGTCATGTAGATGTGCAGTAAGGTTTCGGAATTTTCATTTTGCCCGGGGGGTGGGGGGTGGGGATCAAATCGGGGTAGAATTTTTTTTTTTTTTTTTTTTTTTTTTACATATATTTGACATGTTTAATCACCCTGCTTTCAAGAACTTCCCTAATATCTTATGCTGCAATAGCTTTAAACCATGATCATTTAGAAAATGATTGGTTTGTTTTGTGTATGTGTAAAATGGTTTCAAAATTTGAATTTTCATATGGATGGCAAAAAGGGGCTGGAAAAATATGGCCCCTCCCTAACCCTGGGGGTCATGATTTGTACAAACTTGAATCTACACCTCTTGAGAATATTTCCATATTAATCATGCTCTTGGTGTTCTTGAAAAGAAGAATTTTAAAGATGTGTTTCCTTTTATTCCTAAATAAAACTTTGATCCCTAATTGTGGCCTGACCCTAGCCTGAGGTGATGATTTGAAAAACTAGAAATATGTCTATAGGACATGAATGTCCCGCCAGATGTGTATTACTAATGGTACATTAAACAAGAGGCCCATGGGCCACATCGCTCACCTGAGTACTGTAGCTAAGAAAAAGTAGAAATTGGTTTATTATTGAAAAGTTAAAATCCAAAAGTAATCCCATGATCAATCATGGATTTGCTTTTCTTCAAAGAATTTTCCCATATATTTCTATTTAAAACTTTGGTCGGCCATTTTGGCCCCGCCCTACCCCCTGGGGTCATGATTTGAACAAATTTGAATCTACACTACCTGAAGATGCTTCCATATAAATATGATGAATTATGGATTTGTCATTCTTGAGAAGAAGATTTTTAAAGAATTTTCCCATAAATTTCTATGTAAAACTTTGGTCGGCCATTTTGGCCCCGCCCTACCCCCGGGGGTCATGATTTGAACAAACTTGAATCTTCACTACCTGAGGATGCTTCCATATAAATTTGATGAATTATGGCTTTGTCATTCTTGAGAAGAAGATTTTTAAAGAATTTTCCTATATAAATTCTATGTAAAACTTTGGTCGGCCATTTTGGCCCTGCCCTACCCCCTGGGGGTCATGATTTGAACAAATTTGAATCTACACTATCTGAGGATGTTACCCCATAAGTTTCATCTTTCCTGGCACAGTGGTTCTTGAGAAGAAGATTTTTAAAGAATTTTCCAATACATTTCTATGTAAAACTTTGGTTGGCCATTTTGGCCCTGCCCTACCCCCTGGGGTCATGATTTGAACAAATTTAAATCTACACTACCTGAGGATTTTAACCCATAAGTTTCATCTTTCCTGGCACAGTGGTTCTTGAGAAGAAGATTTTAAAACATGCCACCAAATTTTCATTAATTCCCAATTATCTCCCCTTGAATGAGGGCGTGGCCCTTCATTTGGACAAACTTGAATCCCCTTCACCCAAGGATGCTTTGTGGCAAGTTTGGTTGAAATGGCCCAGTGGTTCTTGAGAAGAAGTCGAAAATGTGAAAAGTTTACAGACAGACAGACAGACAGACGGACGCCGGACAAAATGTGGTCAGAAAAGCTCACTTGAGCCTTCGGCTCAGGTGAGCTAAAAACTAAAAACTAAAATTTGTATTAGTGTATTAAGTTTGATGAAAATATCTTAAACAGTTTTTTTCAGAATTGAAACTAAAATATAAATAAATTGGATATAGATAATAAATTCTCATCAAATTATGTATAAGTGCATGTTAAACATAAAAATGTCTAAAATTATTTCTTAAAAACTAAGCAAAATACAAATTAAAGAGGAGGGAGGTCAAGGTCACAGGAATGTGCAAGATGAAGTTTTTGATGCAGCTGAGTAGCTCTCACTAATACATATCAGCATATTATGTTTGATAAAAATATCTTGAATGATTTAATGAAACTGAGCTTAACACTTTGTTTTAAGAAAAGAGAGGTCAAAGGAAAGGTTGTGGTCAAAATGTTGCTCTAGCTGAAAAGCTTACATCAGTGTGAATTTACTATTAGCATATGAAGTTTGATAAAAATATAATTAATGGTTTATTTAAAACTTAGATAAACACATATTTTAAAAAGTGAGGTCAAGGTCAAAAGAAAATTCAAGGTCAAAATAAGTTAATGCAATAATAGCTCTCATCAGTATGTATTAGCATATGAAGTTTGATAAATATATCTTGAACTGTTTATTCAAAACTGATCTAGTCTAAGACATTAATTTTAGAAAAGTGAGGTCAAGATCACAGGAAATGTCAAGGTAAAAAAGAGTGAAGCATTGTAAAGCTTTAACTGCTTACATCAGTACGTATCATCATGTGAAGTTTCATTACACAACTTGAATCATTATGGTTTCTTTAAAATAAAGCTAAACACTAATTTTAAGAAAAGTTAAGTGAAGGTCAAAGGAAAGTAAAGGTCAAAAAATATTGCCGCAGTTGGATAGTTTACCTCTGTATATGCAGCAACATATGAACTTTGATAAAAATATCTAGAAAGTAATTTCTTTGAGCTCGATGGAAAGACAGATGGAAGGGTGGAGGACGGACATGACAAAAACTAATACATGTATTCCTAATCATGGTGTAGCATAAAAAACTTGAATCTACATTATATGAGGATGTTTCCATATCAAGATTATACATGCAAATTCAAAGAATTGTGGTCCTCTGCTTTCTGTGTTTAAGTGAATGGGATGCCATAATTTATGGCAGATTGTGTATCAAATATGCACCCCTATCATATGTCACTTTATGAAAATTAGGTCAAAGGGGGGAAATCATCGCATGCTCAAAATATTTTGTTGCAGGTAAAGTACATGTCAAATATGAAAGACCCATCTCTTTTCAATCAAAAGTTATATAAATATATAATATAATATTTTTGAAAAGTTGGTTAAACTTCTAGGTCAAGATCAATGAGTCAAAAGTCATGATATATTTAGAAAAGTCTTTTCACATGTAATATACATGTATAATTTAAATGCCATATCTTTTCTCTTTCAAAATGATTAATTTAAAATGTTATTTTTTGGAAAGTAGGTAAAATTTTAAGGTCAAGGTCTCACTTGGGTTAAAAAATCATAGTACATTTAGAAAGTTTTGTGGTAATGTACATGTGAAATATGAAAGCCCTATCTCATATTATTCAAAAGTTATGATCAAGCTTAAATTTATTGTGACAGATGCACATACTGTCAAAGATGGCCAGACTGACAGACAAATAAGATTTAATGTTCCCTCCCTTTCCCCCAAAACGGGGGACAATAATGCCCTTGCTGTTCTTGAGAAGAAGATTTATGATGGAAAAAATCCCCTGCATATTTCTTAACGCAAATCAATATTGTGTTTTTATGTCATTAAATTGTTTGTTTGTTGTTAAACATCCCTCTCAGGAATTTTTCACTCAAATGGAGACACCACCACTTGAAAAATAATGAGGACAAGTCAGATTTGAGGTCAACATTCATTTTAGGAGTTTTCAACCATTAAGACGTAAAGAGACAGGAACTCGATCCTTCCCCTCACCCCATCCCAGACCCCTGTTTATTCATGACATGTATGCAAACTACTGCTTGTTTTACATTTTAAAAAAAATATGTTAATAGCCTATATATATACAAATACTTTAATGTGGTCCATATCTTTGAATGATTTTCATTCCTAATTCTAGGAGGATAGGTTGATGAATGAAATGTCAAGCAATCTTATCATTGATGCACTTTTATTTAATTTAATGCAGTCATATTGTGAACATTTCCAGTTAGAATCATTAGGAGAGTGGGGATGACCTTCAGGGGGTTCAAAGCCTTTATACCATTAAATTTACATAACATAATAACACAAAAAGCGCAAAATTATGCATGGTCAAATGGAAAAAGTTCCTACTATTTAGGAGTCACATGATCATTTGCCATTACTGTTTACAGGGACTGGAAGTGTATCTTGAGATCCCCCCCCCCCCGAATTTGCAGGACTACAATATAAAAAAGACTTTGGATGCCCTCCACCCTAGAAAACAGACACCACCATAACTTCTCCTTTTATTTGCTTCTCAGGAAATTCTGGTCTGAAAATCCCCCCTCCCTCCCAGAAAAAAAAAATGCTGTATCTTGTTACTGAATGTAACGTCGATAACGGGCGATAACTATTTAGAATGTGAAATTCGTCTTATTGCAGCATCGGATGACCTTTGATCCTTTAAACTTTAACCTAACCAGTTGCATTTCAGACTATTTTACCCAAATCTATACCAAAACGTGTACTTACCGACTGCCATAGCTCCAACTTCATGAAATATAATCCAATTAAAACACAAAATAATTCTTACTGACATACATGCAATGATGTGTACACAACACTAGGCCTAGTACTGCACGTGCAGTGCTATCTAAAAATGATAATGGTAAAACTAGTACTTAAGTTAGGTACGTGACGCAAGCCCAATGTGATGCAGGTCTTTAGATACATTTACAGTATAAGAACAAATTTAAAATTATTATTTACAAAAGATGTTTTATCTTAACTTTGCCATCTAGGCCTATTTCCAAAAACAGGAAAATAGGGTGTGTTTGTGTGTGTGTGTGTGTTGATGGGAGAGGGGTGGGGGTTGACTAAATTGACTGGGTATACATGGTATATGGCAGCTTTCAAGGTGTTTCTGCCTAATCAAATATAAAAAAGTTTGTACATTTTTTTAAAAAATCATCAAAAACGCTTTACACTAATTTGAATAATATTTGTTCTTGATATATATTACAAAATAGATTTAAAAAGTTCCAATTATGGGCCAAAAATTTATAACCCCCCCCCCCCCCCCCCCCTTGTTTCAAACCTAATTTACATCATTAATTGAATTCTGTTGTTTAATTTCAGACTGGTAATGAATTACGAATATGAAATACATGTACCTATAAGATCGAGGCCCATGGGTCACATGTTCACTTGAGAATATTACGTTCAATTTGATGAATACATGGAGGCCCTATTATGTAAATTATTGAATTACCGGGTATATTGACTTTCTCCTTGGTTAAGCCCAATTTTAGAGGAGTGTGCATTTAGAGGCAAACACCTTAGTGCGGGTATTACTGTCTCATGACAGCATCTAGTTAAAATATTGAAAAAGAATTGTTCAAAGCATACTATTTTATACTGTGATCCTGTATCACAGCTAAAGGTCAATTTCATCATATCATAAGTATTTTAATATGGTTGAGGACTTGTTCAAGTTATGCTGTAGAACATAATTTATATAAGCTATTATAACAGTTTCTTTAAAAATTATCGAAAGGTGTTGTCGAAAACATTATATTTGTATTACATAGTGGAATCTTCTTAACATTCTATAGTTGAAATTGAGAACTGGAGTTACAAGGTAATATAATGGAAAATATCCATAGTCACCCGCTAAAAATTTCATTCATTCCCTTGTGTCGAAATATTAGTATTATCAAAGATCCGGCTCCTGCGAGTACTACTGGAACAACGCTCCACAGTGTAAGTAAGTTTGAGTTTAAATTGATAGAATTATTTAGTAAATTTAGTTAATAATACTAGAATGTTTGTACATAATTGAGATATATAATTTTACATTCAAAATAATTCAAGCATTATTTCCTCCCTAAAAATAAAGGGAATGTATGTACAACCTATCAATCCCACAGTGGCTTGTATATTACTCTGTTCGTGAATATAAACGCCCTTTGGACATCTTAGAATCTGTTTTCAGAAGGACAAATTGAACAGTGCTGTTACAGGGTACAGTGAGGGTGCAGTGAGCAGAAGAATGTGAACAAACAGATACGAAAACCGACTGATCAAGAAAGAAAGTTGGAATGCATTGCGAAGAAAACGTTAAAGGTTAATTCAAATCATTCAAAGTGTTTTACTAAAATAATTCTCTTACAGTTTATTTCAGCCTATAACTAAAACTATCGCTAGTTATAATCATATACAGAAGGTGTATTCAAAATAAACGTATTTGTATTTCAAAGTTTTTTTCTATAGATATTACTATTTGAAGCAATTTAATGTGAGCACCACGTAAGTAGTTAAAACTTATGTTCAAATTAAACGCTTGAAGACTATGCATGTATTTTTTATCTACTTAAAAGCATTGCTAATTAAAGATTAAATTAGAGTTTATATGATTTGAAATATCAACCTTTATTTGATAAAATTGCACCAACCTTTTTGTACAGTAGGGAGTGTTTGTTTCAGACAGCACTGAAAATAATTATAAGGAGTGAAATAATTTGGCAATTATTTGGTAACATGCAATAAGTTCGTTGAAATATTAATGTTCTTCATTGCATATTTTCTTTGATATAAAAAAAAAATATTTTCAATGATGTATCGTTTGTAGATACGGAAGGTAAGCGCATTTTTTCTTGAAGTTAGATATTATTCATTCTCTATACTGTTCACTATTTGTCTGAGTACTAGTTATGAATAATTATTTCAAACTTTTTTTTCATATTCCACCAGTATATCTAGATAAGAGGATTTGTCTATTATCAATATTCATACATACAATAAAGCAACATATTTGAATTCTCCTTTCAGCTACAAATTTTTAACAGAATAACACATTTTATTTAATCGTTTACAAAAAGCATGTCTTTTAAGAGATTCCCAAGTTTCTATCTTTTTTTTTCTTGCTAGTAAATGTCAAAACAATCAAAGAAAACTTTAAAGGCGAGTACATATTTTCTCAAGTTAATAGTTTTATCAAGCGTTCTGTTTTTCAAAACCGAACATTTTACATAATTTATTTATGAAGTGTTCCTTTTACATATCAAAATTTTACATGTTTGTCTGATGCATTAATAAGCCACTTAAATTTTAAAATTTCACAGATGTGCATTATCTGTAACTCTTCCTTGTGATGCGTATTATAGTATTTATTTAAAGGATATCGGATTTAAACTGATAGAGAAAGGGTATGTTGGAAAATGATGATTTATCTTTCATGCAGATGAAAAATGGCAAAATACATTTTTATTTTTCATTTGATTTTAATGCAACATTATCTCTTCCAAGTGGGCCGTCAAAAGTAAGACTTAATGCTTATGTACATTTTAGATTTTCGTAAGAAAGTTCAATTGTAACTTCGTTAATCGTAGAATTAATATGCTGCTGTTGTACTTGATTGTAAAAGCTGTATCGTATATGATTATATATACCATAATTACTTCTTTTCTTAGGAAATATTCAACTGTTCATGCGGCAATTATTAAAGGTAAATAATTAGAAAAGCTTTCAATACTTTTTCTGATTTTGTATATTTTTTTAATAAATATTGCATGTTTTATCTTTTGATTTCTTAACCGGTTTCCAAATGTCTTAATAGATGTAAGCAACAAGAAAATGTATTATCCGTCATATATAATGAAATCATGTATGTTGGGTTATATAGAAAAATAAAAGTTATAGTGTTTTCCATCAAAATCAGGATCTGTTCCATCAATTTTTAATTCTTGTAAAAATGGGATATCTTTAATCACATATTCTTGGAAAAAGTTATATAATATTGAGTAACATCTAATCCAATTTTGAATAAAATCAAATCATTCTTGATCGTCAGGCATCTGTGTTTATTGATTCGAGCCCCTGCCGGGTCTTACCTAGGTATAATATAAGATAGTTAGCAACTATTCCTTTGCTAAGTGCTTGGTACTATTATGTGAAAGTTGTAGTGGTCTTTCGATGCAAACTAAAAAACCGAGGCCCCGTATCACGACAGGCATTTTTACGATAAACATCTCTAACTGCTCAATGGTTCTGAGTGCCATGTAAAACCCCAGTTACATTTACAAAACCATCGACCTTCGGTTCAATTATCATCCAACCATCGGCAAATAGTTTTTTTAAGTCGATCATCGGTAGGACGTCGACATAACATTTAGAAATTGGGTTTTCGTACATTTCGGTCGATGGTGAAAATCAAACTGCGGCCTAGCAAACGATGAACGATCGGCTGTTGGTCAGGTTGGAATTATTTAATTTTTGAAAATTATCGATGTTCTAAGAATTAATGTGCCGGCTCAGAGTCGCCGGATACTACAGTCGAGAAACATATTTTACAGCTGACGATACGAGATAGATTAGGTCGCCCGACCATTGGCTTAAATGTGACGCAGGCGTGAATCTCTAAATATGAAGCAGATCATCGGCATATGACGTCGTCTCTTTATAAGAGTGAAAAACTCTCGATTGTTACATAAGATAACATACAGTCCCTTTATTATATCGTCATGCATGTATTTCTTTTGATTTTATAACCCTTTTATAGTTTATGCTGAAGACTACTATATTTTTAAAATTATATTTTGTTAGATTGCAAACCTGGTTTTACAGGACGAGATTGTGAACTCCCTTGCCGTTATCCAGGGTTTGGAAAAGGATGCCAGGAAACTTGTAATTGTGTAAAGGAATATTGTGATAAAGAAAACGGATGCCAAGGCATGTCTGTACAATTAAATGCAACCCATTTTCATTAACCTTTATTCTTTTTTCCAAACTGCATTTTTCCACGAAAGAATTGATTTTAATTGAATGCATCTCTTTTAATCTGAGACATTTATCAAACCTTTACTCAAACCTAACCTAATTTGGATAGCTTTATAAAAATGCTAGTCATTCACATCAAAACGGTTGTAATACCCTTGTACAATATTCCTGAGCTGTTTATTGAGACACTTCTCTGGGTGCGTGTTGATTAAATTTGTTGGTTATATCACCCAAAGGAATTTTACGGTTTGTCTGAACCAGACTCACTAAACTCTTATCATCCTTGGGGTCGAGGTATTGCTTTGATGTTTGTTGTCCCTGCTGTCCCTCCTTTTAAATCGAACTATAACATTGGAAACTGTTCAACGACGAATGTAGTGTGTATCAGCAATATGCTGTAATGTACATGTACATCCCTTGTTCCTAATTGGGATGAAAATAGTTTTATCATCAGAGTTCAATTCTTCTTTTTTCTGTCATTATTGAAACTGTAAACAAACTATTAAAAATTCTGCAGAATTCTGGAAAATACGTAAAAAATGTGCGGGGATTCCAAAATACATGTACTAAAATAGAACAGACAACAACATTGTTTAAAGGTAAAAACAATAATTTTTATTTTTTTTTATCGCCATTTTCAATTTTTGCCGCTGACTTATGGTACGTGTACATGTAGAAGGTTCTCATACACTTTCCTTAATTGACAATAACAACAAGTACTGCTAAGCTGTCCTTCACTACACGGACGTTTCCTGTAAGCGTGTGATAAATTTATTGATAAATATATGAATCTCAAATTTTACTTGTATCTAAACTGCTTTAGGATAAGAACATTTTAAAGCTTTATGATGACCATCGTCGCAAACCACGGGTTTTGAGTCCGCAATGATATAAAGAGAGAATTGACGTGAATCACCGGTGGGTTACCGATGATGTATGATCATACGCAATCATCTTTAAATGATATACTTAAAGAAATTTCAACCTGAAATTATACATGAGATTAAATTCCAAAAAGAAATCGTTGATACTGTTTATATAATTTATTCTTAACTTAAAATTTCCAGAATTCAAAATTGGGTACATTGATGAAAATCAGCGCATTGAGTGTCCATTTCCTTCCTATGGTATAAATTGTAATTCTCAATGTTCTTGTGAAAAGAAAAATTGTCACCATGTACATGGGTGTCCCCAAAATACAGAAGGTAATATCTGTGTAAATTTTAAATTTCACGTTAAGTTCATAACAATTCTGAGAGCAGACATAGATTTACCAGAATATTCAGCATAAAATAATCCTTGTTAACACTTTATCGAATAAATCGTGTATGCTTTTATAGATTGTCTTTTTGCTTTTATAGATTGTCCACTCGGGTTTTTTGGAACATCATGTGATCAACCGTGTCGGTATCCAAATTATGGAAAAGATTGTCAGGAGAAATGTAAATGCAGCATAGAATTCTGTAATAATGAATTTGGCTGTCAAGGTAAATGATAGTTGAAGTTTCCGTAAAATGTTGAGTAGGAATAATTGCCAAAAATGGTTGTTTTGATTCGAAATTAGGGAATTAAATCCAAAAGTTTGTTATACTTTCAAACCATTTGTAGGACCACTAGACAAATTTTGCTATTCTCCTAAATTATCTTAAATAAAAAGGTTAATTGGATGTACATCATCAAGGGCACGGCAAAGTGAAACATTCTCTCGCAAGCAGCGTTTCTATAAATCAAGAATGCATTCGACTTCAATCCCGATGCAAACTACGTAACGTCAATTTGGCACAAGAACACACTAACACACATAAACTGGCACTCAAGCACATTTCTATTTCCTTTGCTAGGGGAAAAAAGTTGTTGTGCTGTACTTCAATAATTTGTCGATATTGACCATAAATTGATCTAAACAGTTACCTCATTCAAGGCGTTTCCAAAATGCCTTATGCTTTGTATTATTAATATTAATAATTTTGGTTTGTTTTAAATTTCTCGTGTAAATGGATTTTTTTAAATTATGTTTTTGTTGATGTTAAAAAATGGAATAGTAATATGGATTCCAAGGCTTTGGAAAAGATGTTAATGATTATTATATTGAGTTAATTTTGCATTGCAGAAAAAAAAAATTGATGAAAAAATGCTAACTAAGAAATGCAAGCAAAGTAAAATCGCTAAGTTATTGCAGAAGCTTGAGATTATGAGATGAATGACTCCTATTTCTTCATATTCCATTTCAGAGGCATTTGAAACTACACAGACAAGCGATGCGTTACTTTTGACATCTTTATTACATCAAACCAGTGATTATGATATTCAACCTAATACAACTGGTCATACTTTCCTGACTTCTCCATTGGTTGGTGGATTAACGAAAAAAAGTAGCAGTTTTACTCAAGGTTTTATACACACTTTTATGGACACTTAATTATCTATTTGGTTGATATAAAATAATACAGATGAAAAAAAAAACTACTCCAGCCTCCGTGACTGAGCAACGCGGTTGTAATTTATTTCTTTATCATTCAAGAAAAAAAATATGAAGTTGATAAGCATGTTTATTACATGGTCATGCAGGGTCCTATTCATTTCTATTATTTTGCAGACATGTTATTTTAGGCTGGAAGTACTTTTACTTTAGGAACAGATAAATAGATAATGATACCATATTGATATCGTTATATTAGACAAAGCATTTTCAAAATAAATCGGCACGTTTGCTTATTGAAAAATATCAACAATCGAATACTACAAGAGTTTGGTATTTGGATATGCATCTGGCTGAATAGGTCATCTTTTGTTCTAAAAAATATTTTTTTAAGGTAAGTGTATTATTTTCCTTAGTAGGGAGTGACCAATGTTCTTCCTAGATATAAAAAATGATATTATGTTAACATAAGTTAAGTAAGATAAATGAACAAATTGTACGCTTGTTTTGTTATCCAGGTTGTTTTTCGGAGAAGGCTAGGACAATATTCCTGAAACTTTCCTCAAAGGACGATCACTGGTTGTAGTTGTGTTGTGTGGTCATTCAGTTTCAAAATGGCTACCGTTGCCATGGAAACCTGCAAAATGCGACGATTTTTGACCGCGAGTGTTCTCTCTTGTCCCTTGAATATTCTTCATGAATTTTTTTTATTTTAGTGATTAGTAATTGTAGTTGTGCGATTCGCATTCAAAATTTTCAAATAATCAATTATTGCCATGGAAACCAGGGGAAGTGAAAATTCTATAACTTTGCAAAATGTGGGTTATCAACATAAATTAATATTTTCTCTAGTTTCATACTGGCTTGAAATTGGAAAATGTAAACCTAGAATAATAGAGCAACAACAATATGGATACGCGGTCGTCGCCTTTCTCTGACACAGTGAAGATGAACCAAAATATAAATCAGAGAAAAGAATATTAATATTTGAACCAGTTGGAAAACCAGGCATTGAATATATTTATCATCACAATCCAATATATTGAATACATCATCCAGCTTTGAAATACACAAACTAATTGAATGTTTTCAAACTATTGAGTCAAATTTCAAACAAATGTAACAGAAAGTCAATCTAAAAACAAAATAACTTTTAATAAATCTACTTGTAAATCCTAAAAACTTAAGTCGCAATAAAGTTATCTCCAAAAATAGTGAATACATGCAAACCATATTTACCATAGAATTCTCTTAAAATTAAGACCAAATACTTACAGATGTCTAAAAATTGTTCAAGATTAAGGTCAAATTACGAGGGGTAATCAAAAACTTTGCGAGCTATTTCTGTAATTACAAAACCACAATTCAGATCAGATTGACATTTGGCACATGTAGAGTTATACAAATGTTCTATAAATAACGTATGTAAAAAAAAAGCGATTTTCCCTATGTTTGTGACGTCACAATGTGAAAAATGACGTCAATATTTAGGTCACCTGTGACAAAAGCTGGTTCACTGGGTCGTATCCAAGAAACGGACGACTGTAAAGTTAAACACATATCTTGGAAATGCCAAGAAACTTATAAGTTGTACACTGTTTATAAAGACAAAAAAAATTTTCAGAAGTTCAGTCAATGATTGGATTGATTGTTTAATTGAAGGAAGAGAGATGTTAAAAAATATTTTGTCGCTCAGTGAAACCAAGCAGAGGAAGAGGTGTGTCCTTTGTTATTCAATGTGATATGAAATGTCGCCAAGTTTCAGTATGAAAACAAGATGTGTTTGTGAAACACTATACGCCCGGCGGCAACAAAGTTCAAAAAATCTATTTTTAGCATATTGGTCACAGTCAAGGTCACAAGGTCATTGACCTTGATGTCATTTGAAAGAACTTTATTAGAGGAGTATGCATACCAAATATGAAGTCCCTATCTCCTACGGTTCAAAAGTTATGGCAAAAAGTGTAAAAAGCTATTTTTAGCATATAGGTCACAGTCAAGGTCACAAGATCATTAACCTTGTCGTCGTTTGAAAGGATTTTACTAGTGGAGTAAGTATACCAAATATGAAGTCCCTATCTCCTATGGTTCAAAAGTCATGACAAACAGTGGAAAAAGCTATGTTTAGCATATAGGTCACAGTCAAGGTCACAATGTCATTTACCTTGGTGTCATTTGGAAGGACTTTATTAGTGGAGTATGCACACTAAATATGAAGTCTCTATCTCTTATGGTTCAAAAGTTATGGCGAAGGTTAAAGTTGACAACAGACAGACAGACAAACAATCCAACAGATAAACAGACAAACAAACAGACAGGATAAAAACAATATTCGCCCGGGATCTATCGATCCGGGTGCATAATAAATTGAATATCTTGACAATATTGCATGTATAGATATTAAATTTCTCAAACTTCGTTTACTTCAGACTTTAAACATATCAAAAATAATAAAAGGAAGGCACCCATATTTTATCCACATTGAAAAAACGACGCTCCAAAGACAGAGTACTTGGATCTTGATGAGCGCCATGCTCATTCTGGAAAAGGATATCGTTATCTACCAATACTAATGCCGAGATGTGGACATTTACAACAAATTGACTGATTTTATTATGAAAAATAACTTGCATGTTAAGAAAAATAAGAAGCGGAAAAATCTTTAAGCTTCTGTGACATAACACTGCGAAGCTTGTAGCTTGTCGCGAGGCCGTCTATATCACGTGATCCGCGCATGGGTAGAACGGTTGCAGATGCATGTCAAAATTTGAGAGGACTACTTTCGAAAAAAACACTGAATTCTGTACTGTATAATTTCTTTTGTGGAAGTTATTCAATTATTTCGCGAAATTTTTCATCACTCCTCGTAGTTTCAATAGATTGATTGATTGATTGTGTATTGTTTAACGTCGCTCTCGAGAATTTTTCACTCATATGGAGACGTCACCGTATGCCGGTGTAGGGCTTCAAATTTTGACCTTTACTCGGCACTCAGGGCCATTGAACAGTGAGGGATCCTATCGTGCCAACACCTGCTGCTGACACGGGGCCTCGGTTTTTAAGGTCTCATCCGGAAGATCCGCAACTTTAACTTCAAAGTGCCGAGCGCCTGGCGAAAGAACAGTTGCTACCAATTTTTATCGACTTAGGTCAGTCGCGGTCGAGATTCGAACTCACGACCTCCCGTTCACGAAGCGAGAGCTCTACCGACTGAGCTATCGTGAACGGTAGTTTCAATAAAATGTTGATGTATGAGTAAGGATATCTTTTAAAAAATGTAATGTTATTTATTTGGAATATAATCTACAACCTTATAATATTAAAATACGAAAAACAATAAACGTTGCTTTAAGAATATTTATGCGATATTGATTGATTGATTGATTGTATATGGTTAACGTTTTTCCTTACATTCGGATATATTTCATTCCTATAGAGACGTCAGAGGTGGATTGTGCTACTCATTAGTCAAACTTACTAAAAGAGGCAGTGCCTTATTTCCCTAGTTGAATAACATTAATATAAATAAATACTCAAAATGAGAAAACATATACACTGCAAAAAGACAAAAAAAAGTTGTTTTTATTGCAAAAACTATTAAATATGAATTAGCTAGAAACCAAAAAATACTGTTAAATATACTGCTAATTTTCATGGGGGTTAATTCTTTTATTATGTAACTGCATGTTTTTGAGCAGAGGCTGTGCTCTATTGCATTGACTATAGGGAAACTTACACAATGTTTAATAAATACATGGTCACCAACCGTCCAAGTGATACATGTAAATACTGCGTTTTCAAAATTCCGCCTCGAAGGAGATGGGATATACTGTTTTACGCTAACGGGAAAATTACTAGAAAGCATTCGGTCACAGACTCCTCGGTTTTTTTTTTTTTTTTTTTTTTTTTGATTTGTAATTGATGTAAATGTTATTTTGATTTTTTCCTATATGCTATTATTATCTGACAAGTAAGGGACATTTACGTTAATTGTATGATCCTTAATACGCAAATGCTTAAAACAAATTAAAAAACTTTATTATCTTTTTTTAGACAATCAATACCTTCGAGAAAGTTCTTAACAATTCGTGTCAATTGTAATTCTCGATGCTCTTATGATAAGAAAAATTCCCACCAATGTGCTTGGATGTTCCCAAAATCCGGGGGTTATTATCAGTACAAATTAAAATATAAAGGTTTATTTCATATGATTTGATATTTATATGATAGCAGACTTGATTTATACTAAACATAAGAAAATAAATGTTTCGAATAAATAAATGTTTCTTCATCGAAAAATTGTTTAAAAATTTTGTTTTTATAGTTTGTCCACGTGGGTTTCTTTGGGGCAACATATGAGAAGCCGTGTCGGTATCCAAATTATGGTGATGAGTGTCAGAAGGAATGCAACTGCAACATTGAATTGTGTAATACCGTATAAGTAGAATTTTTAGCGAGGATTTAATTTTGGCATTATTAGCGAAGGTGCCGAGATCGCTAAAATTGAATATCGCTAAAAATCAATTGCCCATTATTTGTAAAAGCTTCTTTAATGTGCATTTGAAAATCGCTAATATAACATCTCGCAAAAAATAAATTACCAGTTTTGAAGGACAAATCGCTAAATTTGCGTCTCGCTAAAATTTCCACTTATACGGTAATACATTTGGATGTGGAGATCAAATAAGTAAGTGAATAAAAAGATACAATTGCTAATTACGAGTTTTTTGAGTTAAATTGTCGTTTTATATCCACGAAATTCATAACAATAATATGATTCTATTCAGATCACGAAACAAAATTCATCTTCATGATATGTTTTCCTCAAGGATATTTGAAATGTAATAGGTTTATAACTGCGCATAAATACAAACCTTGATAAAAAATTGAAGTTAGATCATTTACGTATATTTCAAGATTTATATTACCAAAAATTATTTAGTTACCGCATCCAAGGCGCTTCCAAATAAAATACACTGTATATACTCAGAAGTTTCGTGCAAACATAGGTATTATGAAGAAGGTAAAAAGAATAGTGGTACAGATCTGTAAACAATACAAATATGTGACGAAGGCATAAAATACTGCCCCCTTGAAATGTCATAGGTGGAACCAGGTGCATTTAAAAAGTAAGCATCCCTTGTTTATCGGTCACAGCCACCCTTAGCTCAATCTTTTGATCAGATAAAAGGATTTTCCGTTCATGTAATCATTTTAATTCAGCAAAATCCTTATATTCGGTGTGAAACAAAACATCCAAAATAAGTTCTTATGATAGAACTAAAATCACTATACTAGATTATTGTGGATTATTACATCAGGAAAGAAAATTGATGACGTAACAGATGAAGTCATTTTGAATGTCAACCAATTTAGTTGTTAATTGACCTTTTATTTTATACAATCAATAAAACATTCTTAAATGAAACACATGTTGCCGATTCCTTGTCTTTTATTTCAAGTTTAATGGGCAATATCGAGTCGACAAACAAATGAAATTAAGAATTGTTATTTGATGAAACAATACCGTTATATTTGAACGCTTTCTTTGAATTAAAGACTACAAATTGCGTTTTCTCTTCTAAGAAAAAAAACTTCATATAAGATATGAAAACAATTCAATTATTAAATAAAATAGTGCCAATCCAAAAATATTTGCTAATCCAAATTTCCTCTACTTTTCTTAAATTTTTAGGATTTATAAGTTATTTTTATATATAGTAAAGTTGTCACATAAAGGTAGAAAATGATACGAAAACTTAAAGTTTTAATCGTTTATTAAGAGATAAATAGCACTTTTTACGGATTTTAGCTCAAATCTGTTCTTACATTTGAATCATTTAAAAGACAACATAGCACTAGTATGTATGAAAAATCTTATTTATTTATATTTTGAAACTTTTGTCCCTTATTATTAATTTAGCTTACATTTGAAAATTTCGTCTAGTCTTTGATTGTGTAAAAAATATAACTTAATTCATTGTTCTATTATAATTTTGGGAGACAGAAAAGAAGATATTTGCAAACACCACCATTCCGCCTAAAATGTAGCCCCTGCTTGTTTTCAAACGAAGTTTACCATTTCTATTTAATGTTGCATAATTGTGATGAAGAAAGAAAAATATGGTCTTTTAACTCTCTTACATTTAAGTATATAAAACATACATGTTGTAATATTATTGACAATAATATGTTTTATGCATACATATGTAATTTACCATTTTCTGTGGTTAGAATGTAGTGATTTTAGTATATTTCATGTATATATCAGGTTTCAGAGCTAGGACGTTAGGTAATGCATAGTTTCAGGTTTTGGGGCTTTGCGTTGATTAGTTGTGAGCTAACGTCGGATATATCACGTGATTGTTATCGCTGGTGGATGCTGCAAGTGTTTGTACACACCCATTTTTTGTAGAAAAACATAACGATTTCGGATTATTCATCTTGATCAATGCTTAATAATCAGTGGATTAGTAGTACATACGACTTTATGCACAGTATGTAAGTGATGATATTTCGGATTCGCTTTGTGACTGTTTTTCGACTCCATCGGAGCCTGGGTACATGCGGGGTGTTTCAAAATGGCGGACATGACGAGGATTGTGCCAATCGGCCATTCGTACATTAGAACTTAGAAGGATGGACAAGTATATGAAAGACAAGATGTAAAAAAAAAATCTTTGTTTTGACCTAAATTATAAATAGATTCTCACTGTTGATCCGTGGCCAAGGTGGGTTAAACGTTGAGGGTTTGGCGAAATCGTGAACACTATGTACTTTCTCCACAGCCCCTGACATTAGCCTTTTTCAAATCGGAGGTAACGAACTTTCCTTCGACCCCCCACAAAGATTGTAAGGTATATTTCTTTTACTTCCTGATTCATGGTACGAGTGTGAAACATGTAATTTTATGCAACTTCTCCGACGGGACCCTCACAACTTACCACCAGGATGCAACAATGTTGTTATTGAGATTAATCAGCTTAGAAACTCTGTGTCTGAATCCTTACCATACACTGTGTGTGTCATTTTGGAAACACCGGGGTTTTGGGACTAACCTACAGTACCTGAGGGAGTTCACCTACGTACAAAATCATGCATGCAGTACCAATATCCAGTACCTATGGTCAATGGTCAATCAAAGATGCTGTTGTCAACACTTGCAGGAGGCTAAGGCCAGTATAAATTAATTTGAAGTTTGATATAATGGCATACATGATATATGAGCATAAATCATGGAAATGAATAGATGCATATGTATAGGACAAGAGTCAAATATCTAGTAAGATATTTAGAAAGATGTCTATTCGAAACACTCAAGTATTATTATATCTTTCTTTAAGATATATATAACTTCATGAAAACATGCAGAACATAATGTCAAAATTTTCCATGCTAATGTCTCAAAGTTATTGTTCGCAGGGTAAACTTACAGTATACATATGTCAAAATTTTCCATGTTAATTGCTGTATTAAAGTTATTGGTTCGCAATGTGAACTAGCAGTATACATGATGTCAAAGTTTTCCATGTTGCTGCATCAAAGTTATTGGTTTGCAATGTGAACTAGCAGTATACATGATGTCAAAGTTTTCCATGTTACTGTCTCAAAGTTATTGGTTCGCAATGTGAACTAGCAGCATACATGACGTCAAAGTTTTCCATGTTGCTGTATCAAAGTTTTTAGTTCGCTATGTGAACTAGCAGTATACATGATGTCAAAGTTTTCCATGTTACTGTCTCAAAGTTATTGGTTTGCAATGTGAACTAGCAGTATACATGATGTCAAAGTTTTCCATGTTACTGTTTCAAAGTTATTGGTTCGCAATGTAAACTAGCAGCATACATGATGTCAAAGTTTTCCATGTTGCTGTATCAAAGTTTTTAGTTCGCTATGTGAACCAGCAGTATACATGATGTCAAAGTTTTCCATGTTACTGTCTCATATTGGTTCACAATGTGATCTAGCAGTATACATGATGTCAAAGTTTTCCATGTTGCTGTATCAAAGTTGGTTCTCAGTGAGTACTGGGTAAGTCATGTGGCTGTCTCAAGGTATAACTAAACTGTTATCTATTCAATACAAGATCAAAAGCAAGGCATGTTTTTTTTTCTTTTATAAAGACTTGATTTATCAGTAAAATATAACAGTTATGAAGCCACTGTTGTTGAAATCTTCATCATTTTATTATCAAAGTACATGCAATTATGAAAGGTCATTACCTAAAATGTTGGTGATACCTTTCATCATAACAGCAGAAAATTCATGAAGTAGTTCGCTTAAAATATATAGTCATAAATTATATTCTAGATAGAATTCTTTCAGCTTCAATCCTGCCAAAGAGACGCCCAGCCACAGACGAAACCTGGAGAAGAGGAAAGAGTCTAAAAAATCAGAGTGAAGTGTCAAAACTGGTGGAGCATCCATCCGTGCAGATTGATAATGAAAACAAGCAGACAAAATTCTAAAGTAACAAGGTAGTCGCGGAACCCTCTTAAGATGCTACAAGCAACATATCAGAAATACTCAATCAGTTATTAAGTTCAGGCGAGCCAGCAACCCCCAAAATAGCATATTGACATTGATGGGATTCCGCTCGATGCAACAGTAGCACAACGCATTAAACAAAAAATCTGGGAAAATCAGTATTTAGATTTGCGTGTGCTGCTGCAGCAGCGAGAGGATCCAGTATTTTGGGGGGTCTTTGACTTCCAACACCAGTCAACCCAAATAAATTAAGTGAATTTCTAGTTCATTATGATAGATCTCTTTCAACTTAATTAGTGCAGAGTTTTAAATAGGATTTTCGCCTGGGTTGTGTTTGCAGACCCCATCATATCCAATATGTTGAGTAATCATAAATCAGCAAGGGAGAACCAAAATATTATCAATGATCACATAGAAACAGGTCTGCAAAAGGGAATTGATGGACCATTACCTGCACCCCCATTAGATCACTTTGTTGTATCACCCCTACTGCGGCTTTAAACTTAGTGTCAAAAGGTAATTCAAATAATTTTGGAATAATTCATGACCTCTTTTTTCTAAAAGCCCAGTCTGTGAATGCCAACATCTGCTGTACACTGTGATTGGATTGTTAATGTTGGAAGTTTGGTTAAAAAATTTAGTCAATATATTTTAAGAGCAAAGTCTGACATCAAAGAGGCCTATAGAATAGTTCCAATTCACCCTCTAGATCACCATCTATTAGGTTTTCATTGGGAAAATTCATTTTTAATATTATGATATATGGTAACCAATGTGAGCAAGTAGCAGTTGTCAAACTTTGAAACATTAAGTTATGCACTACAGTGGACAATGGAAATAATTTTAAAGCAGCAGGGGTCTCTCATATCGTCGACGATTTTTTTGTGGGCCCACCAAATTCATCAAAGTGTAGGTATGTTCTAGCCAGTATTTTATTCTCATGTAGGCAAATTAAAAAGTGCAAAAAGGTCTCATTGAAAGAATTACAGTCAGCACATAAGTCTTCTTTACTTCGCATGTGGGGTATCTAGTAGTACCTGGTAGAGCCTTTGTAAGGCGTTTAATCATTCTCACTTGTTGTTTCGATGATTTTAAATGATATGCTAAGATAGAGGGGAAGTGAGAGCTGACTTAGCTACCTGGTCATATTTCCTGGTCATATACCATAAATCATTTTCATGGAAAATCTGTCTTCCTGAATAAAGAATTGATGTCCTCAGAATATCTAAATTTGCAAACTGATGTCGCAGGGTCACACAGTTTTACTGTAGTTTTGGGTTCAAAATGGTTTGCGGATAGATGGTCTGATGCCCTTATACAATGTCAAAAATGCATCAAAGAACTTTTTCCAATTGCTATTACATTTAGAATTATGTGGGCACAAGCTTCAAAACAAAAAAAAACAAAAAAAAACAAACAAAAAAAAAAAAGACTTTTCTTATTTGACAATAAGGCAGTAGTAGAAGGCATAAATAAACAGTCATCTGGTGAACATAACCTCATGAAATTATTATGTCGGCTTGTACTAATGGCAATACAGTGCAATAATCACTTAAAAGCTAACCATGCTTCAATAAAATCTAATGTACTTGCTGACAGACTCGGAACATTATTCACCAAGCACATTGGCATCACAAGTTTCGGCCATTTAATTTTTCAAAAAATTCTGAATTTGCAATACCCATCTAAGAATTTTTCTTTTTTTTTGGTTCAGAAATTGTTAAAAAGGGTGTCAAAAATCATGCCAAAGAACAGCCTCAAGACTCCAAATAACAAGGGAAATTCGGAGGGAAATTCCTACAAAAGTTATAGAAGCTATACGTCTTACAAGGTGTACTTGGAATAACCGAATTCTTTTAAGAGCATTAGATTGGGAGAATTATTTGTCAGGACACTGCAATCTATGAATCAAGTGTTTTTAAGGTCAAACATACATTTTGAAACTGGGAAAGGAAAATTGAAAATTGTAAGTTTAATTTTATGTCACACACAAAAACTAGCAATCTGGTCAGTCAGTTACCATCTACCTAGAGGCCCAGTCTGAAAAAGATCTCTGTCCTGTGTTTCCCCTTTTTGAGTATATGTGCCAATTTAAACTTTCAAAGGGGACCCCTTTTTCAATTAATTGATGGCACTCCAGTTTCACAGTCATTGGTTTCAAAACATTTAGGTCCAAGTATTACATTCATGGGTTTGAATAAAAAATTTACAAAGGTTATGCTTTTTGTATTGGGGTAGCTACTCATGCTGCTAGGTTGGGTTCTTCGAAAAATGCAATTCAACGTATGGGTAGATGGAAATCTGATGCAGTCAAGAGATATATAAGTACAGGATCCTTTACTCTTTCTCTCCAGTAGTTTGTTTTTTTGTGTTTTTTCTCCTCAATTCATTGAATTGATAAGGTATAGTCTACTACCCTCTCCTAATGATAACAGTACAGCACAAAACATCTGCTTGTAAAGGTCATCCTGCAATCAATTTTGTATTGGTCAAATTAATCTTGTCATCTTCATGTAGGCTGTCCCTTAATTAACTATAAATGGGTCAGATTATGCCTGTCAGGTTCATGTAGGTATACCCATTGTCCTAAGATAAGCTGTAAATGGGTCAGATTATGTTGGTTGGTTCATGTAGGTTGTCCCCAGTTAAGCTTTCAATGGGTCAGATTATGTTGGTTGTGTTCATGTAGGTTGTCCCCAGATAAGCTTTCAATGGGTCAGATTATGTTGGTTGTGGTCTTGTAGGTTTCCCCAGATAAGCTGTAAATGGGTCAGATTATGTCTGACATGTTCATGTAGGTTGCCCCCAGATAAGCTGTAAATGGGTCAGATTATGTCTGACATGTTCGTGTAGGTTGTCCCTAGCTAAGCTGTAAATGGGTCAGATTATGTCTGATATGTTCATGTAAGTTGTCCCTAGATAAGCTGTAAATGGATCAGATTATGTCTGACATGTTCATGAAGGTTGTCCTTAGGTCAGATTAAGATGGTTCAGATGAGGTCTGTCATCCCCTTCTCCCTACAATTTATTACCATAGAGTTACCTTCAGTCATCTGCAATGGATGATTAGAGAGTAAATAACAAATTGGAGCATGAAATAAAGGACTCGGCATTTGTAATGTTTACTGCAAATCATTTGTGTAGACTAATTTACTGTTTGCAATGTAATTAATTAATTGTAATTAACCATTGCCGATATGTTGTTTTATTACATCAATACAGTAGAGACTCACTATTATGGTGACGGTTTTATACGATAGAACGCTTATTACGTTGTAAATTCAAAGCACAAATCCAAAAAAAATGTACAAATATTTTAAACCTTTGTACTAGAAATATTGTTTATCATGATTTATATAAATGCAATTAAAATGTGGTAAGTTACAGGGGTTTACTGGCCATCATTTATTATTCAGAGCGAGAATCTTTTCTTAAACATATATATTAAGATTATTATGGTTTTTCTCCTATGTTGTCCATGTACGTTGGTTGTTTCCCTTGGGTGGCGGAAAATCCAATGTAGTTGGATTTTTGGTGGCCTATTGTTTGTTGCCACCTTATTTTTCAGCTTAAATGTTTGATATATTTGTGTTTTTTGAGTATTGTCATGATGTTATTTTAAAGTTTTGGGAGATCCATAACAAGGTGTAGATACAAATTGTAGAAAGTCATAGGATCTCCCAAATTTCATGTGTTTCATTTGTGTCATTAATAAATGACATATTTACAACAATACTCATTCTTGGTTTTCATTCAATCTGAAAAATAACAGAGCTGCGGGAAACTTGGTTTTAAATTTGCACCATTATCATATGGAAGGCATAATGTAATATTATTGACAATAATATGTTTTATGCATACATATGTAATTTACCATTTTCTGTGGTTAGAATGTAGTGATTTTAGTATATTTCATGTATATATCAGGTTTCAGAGCTAGGACGTTAGGTAATGCATAGTTTCAGGTTTTGGGGCTTTGCGTTGATTAGTTGTGAGCTAACGTCGGATATATCACGTGATTGTTATCGCTGGTGGATGCTGCAAGTGTTTGTACACACCATTTTTTGTAGAAAAACATACCCTCCACCTCCCCGTACAACCGTCCCTAAGGTTAAACTTTACTTTGGGATGTATTTTGATAATTTCTTTTGTTTGGTGGCCTATTGTTTGTTGCCACCTTATTTTTCAGCTTAAATGTTTGATATATTTGTGTTTTTTGAGTATTGTCATGATGTTATTTTAAAGTTTTGGGAGATCCATAACAAGGTGTAGATACAAATTGTAGAAAGTCATAGGATCTCCCAAATTTCATGTGTTTCATTTGTGTCATTAATAAATGACATATTTACAACAATACTCATTCTTGGTTTTCATTCAATCTGAAAAATAACAGAGCTGCGGGAAACTTGGTTTTAAATTTGCACCATTATCATATGGAAGGCATAAATCAACAAATGTACATGAATATTCCATCTAGTCAGAAACCAGAGAAGAATGCTACCTTAAGAAGTTTTCTAGGATATCGAAAAGTTTTCTGTAGAATAATCTTCTTTAGTGAGCATCTTTAATCGCTAAAGTTAAATCTCGCTAAATATAAAATGCTATTTTTTGCGTCTAGCTAAAATTTCCACTTCTACGATAGTAAGAATAGTTCTTTTGCTAAAACCGTGCTTGGAAGGTTGAATTCGTGGTTAATAATAAAATATACTGAAATATAAACAGTTGCTGTGTTGCTACATAACAAACAATGAAATTCATGTTAGTGCCATTTTCGTGCAAAAAGTGTAAAAAGCGACTTGTTCCTTTGTCGATAGTGTATATGATATACAACTCTGAGTAATACAGAAAAAGACATATAGATATATGTTGTGTATCTCATAACTGGCCAATAAAAGAACATTCTGCATGATGTATGATTTTTTAATCTACAATTTATAACCTTTAATTCTTAATAACTTTTCCCACCTTAAACAGATACATCAAAACTTAAACCTAAAATCATAGAGCAGTCCGATGGTCCTCCATTCTGATTTCAATTAAAATTTTAACAAAAATAATCTGAAGTTCTTTTCTATATATTTAGAGCCATTTGAAACAACACAGATCTAGATAAACTCTTCTTTATCGTTGACAACTTTGTCACATCAGAACAGTCATTATGATATGAAGTTGAATAATACTGATTATGTGACGTCTACCTTGTTTGGAGGATTAATAAAGAAAAACACCGTTTTAAATCCATATGGAGGTAAAACTACTACAGCACCTTATATCAGAAAAGGTTCGGCTTTTTTTTTTTTTTTTTTGCACATCTGTAAAATAAATATGGACTTAATGCATGATCAAATTTTTTAAATTAATTTATAACCTTAAATTTTTTTTATAGATATATTTGTTTAAAAATGTGAAGACAATTTTTATTTTGTAGATCTTGAGTGCGTAAACAGAGCGTTTGGGATGAGGAGAAGACCCGTCCTTTTCAAAATAACTATAGGAATGATTAGTGTTGCTTGTATGTTTTTCAGCCTTTATCTTCTTTGTAACAACACTTGTGTATGTAATAAGAAAAGAAATATTGATATACACCATGTCTAATTTTGTTTTCATTGATACGATATCACTAATGAAAGATTCCTTTTCTTTTTTTATTATTAATTTGCTAATAAATATAAGATGTTTTTTACCCAGTGTTTTAATATAGAAATACATAAACAAAAACTTTCAATATTGATTTTTGTTTTAGTATTTTAGAAATGACGAATCTTTAACAGGGTCTTGTACTATATAGATTTTCCCATTATTCCTTACTACATTCTGTGCAGGTTTTTAAAAATGCAAATTGGTTATTATTCCTCGGGTTTTACAAATATCATATTCAAAATGAATATATATTCTATAGAATAGAACATATCTGAACTGGGAAAAAAACTCTCGCGTTTGCTTTCCAGTGTAAAGACGAATAATGACCCCCATTGAATATGACCGGGGGTCATTTTTTGCTGTCGAAAAATGACCCCCATTCATTATTCGACGTCGAAAAATGACCCTTTTGCTCGTAGAAAAAGTGTTTCCACCCTCAAAATTTGTAGAGCCCACGTGAAGAAAATGACCCCCGTAGAAAAATGACTCCCTGTAGATTAAAGCTGAATTTTTTAGGGGGCAAAAAAAATTAGATAAAGAAGGATATTGGTCAAAATGTTCACCTGAGCTTATTGGGAATAAACTGATGATATGTTGATCTCATAACATTAAACAATTATAGCTTTATTTCAAGGTCATTGCGATGGTTCAGATTCTAAAGGAGTAAAAGATTTATCGAGCCTAAATGGTTAGATAAACATTGTTTTTCGATGGTGGAAATCATCGTACTGACAGAAAAAATCAGCAGTATTATATATTATTATATCCTCCGCTTGAAAAGCGGGAGGGCATATAGTGATAGGGATGTCCGTCTGTTACGCTTTGGGGTATCCATCTCTTATCCGCAACTCCTCTTATATATATATAAAAAAAAATGTGTTTGTGAAACCAGTATGCACCTGTATGGCAACATAACGACGATTAAACTTTTCTTAAATGCAATTTAAATATATTGGTACCCAAAGTAGGGTCTTCGCATAAGAAATACAGTTGCAAAAAATAGGAAAACCCTAGCACCACTTGTTCAAAACAAATGGCTAAGGATTAGTTTTTGAAAGGTAGGTCAAACTCAAAGATCAAAGGGTCATGGTTGATGGTTTCTTAAGAAAGGTTTAATGTAAAAAGGATTACACATGTGAAGTATGAAAACCCTAGCCCTTACCGTTCAAAAGTTATGGCCAAGGTTAAAAAAGTTTTTTTTTCATAAGAACGGAAATCTCAAAGGTCAAGGTCGAAAGGTAATAGTTTTTAGTATCCAATGAAAGGTCATGTCAAAAAATACATATATGAAGTATGAGAGTACTAGTATCTACTGTTTAAAAATGGGACAAATTCCAAGGTAAAGGTCAAATTTGGTGGTATTCAAAGTAAGGTCTTGCCCCAAGGAATACACATATAAAATATGAAAGTCATTGCTCCAATAAATGAAAAGTTATGGTCAAGATTACATTTTTTGCGGACAAACAAATCTCAAGATAGATAGACAGAAAGACATACAGACGGACACGAAAAAATTATATACCCCCCCCCCCGAATTTTCGATTACGGGGTCAGAAAAAGAAATGATCTCCAATTAACTTTTCATATTATGATACAGTATAAAGAAGACATCACAAAAATGAAAATGTTTGTTCTGATTTTCATATTTAATTCTCTCGACTGAAAAATATACTCAGAAATGAGTAAAAGGGTGGAGTAAAACAAGAATGAAGAAATGTAATGAATACTGTGTGCTATATCAAAAGGTTATGTCTACATGTATAGATTTTGCTTTGGAATGTGTATTTTACACTAGCTCATAACTTTACAGAGTAAATTTCTAGGTGTTATACCCACCCCACCCCCTTGCTTATTTAGGAGGAAGTCGATTATCAACAAAAGCAACAAAAAGCTGCCCTACCTCTATTTTTCTACAAGGAGGGACTAAAATTAAGCTTAAAATAATCTACTTTTCTACAAATGTTCAACTGTCTCTTTGTCACAATACTTTCAAGTATACCCCCAGCAACATTTAAAGTATGCTTTAATCATGGCGAAGTAAATTATGATATGATAGTACTTGTTTGAAGGCTTAACTTCATTTCAATATTTTATCTAGAGCCTCTTTCAGTATTATTGAAAGGTATAGAGTTTTATTTATATTTTTGTTTTCAGAAGAAGATTTTAAATTTAAAGAAAAATTAATTTTTTCTATTAAAAAGTATTTAAACCTGATTGTTGCATGGTTTGATTTCTAAAAACAAGTGGAATATAAAAAAAATATATTCTTTAAGCAAACATTAAAGGGAGTAATATCGAAAAGAAATTTTATTAATTTGACAATGAATCTCTTTTCAATCACAATTTTAGCATTGAAAGACTACGTGAGTCTCTTAATTTTTCATTTCTCGCTTGAAAATATTCATTGCAAGTCTGGTTATTATACCGAGGAATGGATATGAAAAGAATATGTATTTGCAAAGATATAATATCTTTAATCATATAGTGATAGTCTGCATGTATAGGATGGAGCATATAAAAAAATATACAGCATCGAGGCGTCCTGTCATCCATTTCTATTTTTATTCACTCGTCCGAATGAAACCTTAAGTTATTAATTCGAACAAATTACTTATTTGTACGCACCGATATTAATTCGTCTTCTACAAATTTCTATTTTTTCCAACTTTTTTTTTCTGAAACAACGTATCAATGGAGTCAAGTAAAGAAAAAAAATATATATTCATAAATTTTATCTCCAGCGTGCGTTTGATCCATTTTACATGTACAATCTTTGATTTTCTAGGTTTGCTCGTTTATCAGAGAAATGAAGATTAATTGATTGATTGTCAATTAATTAACACTGACTTGTCAATATTTCGACAGAGAGAAACGAGGAACTTTATTACCCCTACGTGCTAAGAAGAACAAAGATCAAATCTATTCGAACAAATGCATTCAATTACTCGAAGGAAAAACAATTATAATTCACAGCAAATTTTTCCCTTGTACCTTTAATAAATTCCGTATCACTTTAAAGGGGGTCATTTTTCAATGGATGTTAATTTTTTATAGGACTAAAATATGAAATAATGACCACTGGGACTCTTTTTCTACAAAAACTTATTTTTTTCTACGGGTAGGGGGTCATTTTTTGTCGTTGAAAAATGACCCCGGTCATCATTCGATGGGGGTCATTATTCGTCTTTACACCGGCCTACCGCCAAAGTTTAGGAAGCATAAAAAACTTCCTTAATCATATTTAAAGTACAATTTTGCATCCAAACATCATAAATTACATCTATAATCCAAATAATACTTATTTATTATGTTAAAGTTTATTTGACGCAAAAATGTAAAAACAGTAAATACATTTCTTGACCAGGTTGATGCTCATTTAACGTCAAAGCAATGACGGCTTACAATAGGCAATCGGTAAAGAAGATTTGAAGAATGTAAATTTTGACCTTGTATAAAAATATTCTTATACCCCGTTTCAGGTGCCGATGGAAAGCATGAACACTGATGTACTTATGATAAACTTTTTTTCAAATTCTCCTGGTAATTCCTGGAGTCCTTGCCTCTTTAGATCAGACATAAGAGTGGAATACTCTGTCGCTCTCTATCTCGCTTGTTTTAAATTACTGCGTTAGAGATAGAAAATTAATGGTTTCTATGTCTGAGATATGCCTAAGGTGAGTGAATAATTTGATATCAGATATTCCGTTTTCAGTTTCCCTTCCGCGTTTTAGTAACAACCATTTTTTAAAATACAAATATAGCTGTTTTCACGAAAACGTACGTCTCACTGCAACTTCCCTTTTCCTTATAATTACAAACAAGAACATTCTCTCTCTCTCTCTCTCTCTCTCTCTCTCTCTCTCTCTCTCTCTCTCTCTCTCTCTCTCTCTGATCACAGACTAGTTCAAGAAAATGTGCCGAAAATAATTTAAATAGAAGGATGTTCAACGTTTTAATCAGATGACTTTTTTGACTGATTGTTACTTAAAACACGGTTGAATGAATATAACTGGCTGCATGAATTCAAGAGAAGCCAAAAGAAGAAACGCGTGTTGGGTATTTTTCTCCGTTCATTAATTGACTAATTGTATCAAAGAATAATGAGTTAACCTATTTCACCTTTCAAAGTAGACAATTAACTAGTTCAAGGATGCTTTGACGGTGTAAAGACGAATATTGATCCCATCAAATAATAACAGGGGGTCATTTTCAACGACAAATAATGACCCCCCAACGGTCATGAGGTTATATGTGAGTATAATAAATAATTGACCTCCCTTGAAAGATGATCCATTTTGGAGTAATACAAAATACAGATGAAAAAGTAAAACTATATATACTACATACATGTACTATGACAACTGTTCTTCCTTTGAAGTAACAAACGGTGGGGCGAAGACGGACGGCGGACGGACACCCCGATCATCAATACACTCCCACTTTCCTGTTAGATCAAAAAGTAAAAGAGGAAGTGCACAAAGGCATTATGTAATAAAGAATCTATAAGAGATAAGAGATGGTTATTCTTCAATATGTAGAGCAATGGCAATTTCCATTTTTTACTATGTGAAATCCAAATTTTGTCTCCGTTCAAAAAGTTAAAATTTGGTGACCGCAAAGCGTAACAGATGGACATCCTGATCACTGTATAACCTAATGCATTTGAAACTGTGGATATTATATTTAAGTTTGCCGCGATTTTCTGTCACTATGATGATTTTCCACCATCTAAACCAAGGTCCAACTGGCCTTTGGACTCGATAAATCTTTTACTCCTTTAATTTCAGATGAATCGCATTTACATCAAAATAGATATAATTGTATTATTTCATGAGATAAACATATCATATATCTATTCCCAATTTAGCTCAGGTGAGCATTTGGCAAATGATTTATTTATATTTTTACCCCCTAAAAATTTCAACTTTAATTCACAAGGGGTCATTATTCTACGTGGGTCCCTTTACTTCACGCGGGCTATGCAAAGTTTTAGGTGTGACACTTTTTCTACTAGCAAAAGGGTCATTTGTCGACGTCAAATAATGATCCACGGTGATTATTCTATCAGGGGTAATTATTCGTCTTTACAACGCCCGTTGTAAAATTTCCCTGAGATTTATAAGCAAGTGAAAGCACGAAATCTCTGAATAGCAACCGTTGCGGTTGGGGAACATCACTAATACTTGATATCGCGATTACTTAACTTAGCGGAACTCTTTCGCGAAGGAGGTAGGAATCGTCTGTTGGATGGGGCAATGTGCTTTTCAATACAATGCAAGATCGATCATTGTAGCATTTATAAGGACAGATAAGTAAAAAATCCTGGTGGAATACCTCGCTAAACAATCGCTGAACCATCCTAATATATTTTTGAGAGGAGCCAATCCTAAATTGTCACATTTTTAACGATATTTTTAATTAAGCGGACTCTTCTCGTTAAATTTTGATTAAAAATCGTCACATTTTTAAGCAGATAAAATATTCTAAACTTTCCTTATTTGATAATCTACTATTTGGAGCTCAATATCTGGCAAAACATCGTGATTTCGGCATTAAATTGTTCGAATCATTCGATTGTCACTACTGTAAACAATGTCATTTGCCCCCAGAAATGTAGACTTTTCTCGCAAAAGAGCGGTAGTAAGTTAGATAATTGCGAGGTACTCATTGGTAGTCGTGATATAACGTATTATTCCTTCGTCATAGAATAGAATCCAAACCTTCACTTTTCTTTCTAGAAATTTTGTTATCTATAAAAATGCTATATTTCTTTGTTTTTAATCTGAATAAATCAATGACCTAGTACATGTATTGGTTTAGATAACTTAAGACCCTCTAGGCCTTAATATGAGTAAAAATAAGGAGGGGGGTATTTATTTAGGGGAATAAACATCTGGTACTTATTCCTTGTTATGTATTCTATATTTAATGGCAATATATTATCAAGGGAGCAACCCTTCAACCCACCCATCTCCAGGCAACCTACCGAATCTTTATAATTTATAAAATATATATATTATATATAATATATAACAATATGATTTCAAATCAATGTATTTATCATAATGATTTTCAGAACTAATCGTTTTATAAGAAATTTTTGTAATGTTTCCTTCTGCATATCTAAATACCATATATTTGTCTGATGCAATAAGCATCCACTTAAATTTTGATAACTCACAGTTGTATGTTTACTTCTTGAAACTCTTCCGTAATGCGTATATTCGCTCATTTTGAGGATGTCGAATTAACAAGAGAAAAACTAGGTTTTATGGAAAATGATGGTATCACTTTCGTACATGGAAAGTTTGGCAAGTTATGTTTTAATTTTCTATTTGACTTTAATATATTCTTATCTTTTTCGTGAGAGTCCTCAAAGGTAAGATTTGATGCTTTTGTCCATGTACAAGTTAAATTACATGTATCTAAGGACACGTCAATTTAAACATCATTGTCTAATTAAAAAGGCTTTATTGTATTTGACCATAAAAGTGTATTTGAGCATATATATATATATATATATATATATATATATATATATATATATATATATATATATATATATATATATATATATATATATATATTCCTCATTTTAAGAAAAAAAATACAATTGTTCATGCGGCAGTTATTAAAGATAAGTGACAAATTAAAATCTATCTGAAAATATTTCTTTTAAATGTCCGATGTTGTATTTTTGTACATTAAACATTTATTGTTATCTTGTGATTTATAAACTGCTTTTAAATTAAAGGCTGCAAACACCAAACACTGTAATATTGGTGAGTCCTATATAATATCATGTCGGGTTATATTGGAACTACAAGTATTCTAGTATCTTTTACAAATATCTTGTAATGTGCCTATTTCAGATACGTTTTAAAGTAGCGATACTTCAATCACACGTCCGAAAAAAAACTTGGTAATACTGAGAAACGTTTCGAATGGCTTTTCTTGTATACAGAAAAAAATAATCCTCGCTCGCCAAATATCTGTGTTCGGAAGGTCGTTGCTTCGAACCATTTCGGCGACAGACGTAAGAAACTGTTCTTAACACAGTGCTTATCACTATGAGATGAAAGTTTTGGGTTCTTTGGATGAAACCTTAAAACGGAGGTCCCTTGTCACGTTTGGTATTACCGATAAAGTTTCCTTAACTGATCGATTAGCTGCAGAACAGTAGCTCCCTGCTCGAAAAATTCGGACAGATAAATCAGAGAGCTACAGATCTAAGCGTTGTAAAAATCTTCGATTTACGCCGACGATTTTTTGTCGCTCACTTTGGGTGTTTTTCTTGTATTTTCTACTTTCCTCAGCTTTAAACACGGTATATAATAATTCATCATATATCTAACTTCAATTCCTGATAATTTACTTACCTTTCAACGCTAACAAATGATTGTTTGATGTTAAAATGAAAGTCTTTGAAAACGACATTACAAAACTATTCACATGACTGTTTCGGACCGTTAAAAGATAAATATGAAGTATCAAAAATAAGAGTTAGATATATGATTAGTTATCGGATGCCATTCTAAAAGCCAAAGAAAGTTAAACTACACGAAATAAATATATACATATAAATAAGCAGAGACAAAATATCTTCGGGGTAAATCAAAGGTTTTTGAAAGGAGAGTGTGTTCATAGACCTTGCCTGTTGCCCAATCCTTATTCAATAAAAAATATGTTTAAACTAAGGTTTTTTCAACGCTTTGATCTGTATCTATTTGCTCTATCCGTCCGAATTTTCTCAAGCAGACAGCTACAATTCTGTAACTACTGCTCAATAACATTGGTGTAAAACAAAGACCTAAACTTGAAGCCCTCCACCGGCATGTGGCGGCATCTCTTTGTGAGACATCACATTCGAGAATTCATGTAGCGACGTCACAATATACCGGTGAGGGGCTACAAATTCACTCGGCACTTAGGCCCATTGAGCAGTGAGGGATCTTTATCGTGTCGATTCCTGTCATGACACAGGACCTCGGTTTTTAAGGTCTCATTTTTTAAAATATTTTGTGGGTTCTTTTTTTCATTTTAAAGGTCCTGTAACTTTCACTTCAGTTTGTACCTATTTTTTATCGACTTTGGCTGGTCAGGGAATTTACGTCCTCCCTATAACGCAGTGAGCGCTCTACCGACTGAGCTACCGTGAGAGAAAAATTCTCTTATGGGACCTAAAACATCAAACATCAATCAATTGCTCGTCATGCATGACATTCTGTTAAGGCATGATGTTCTGTTGACTGTTTGATTATTTTACATTGTGTATTGACTACTTTTTTCAATTATTATTTGTTAGATTGCGACCCTGGTTTTACAGGACGATATTGTAATATTCCTTGTCCTTATCCAGGGTTTGGGAAAGGATGCCAGGAAACGTGTAATTGCGGAGAGGAATACTGTGATAGGGAAGATGGATGCCAAGGTAAGTTTGTACAACAATGCGTAATCCAAAGTCAAGAAAAAGCTTTTAAGGTAAGGTTTGCGTCTCCCTCCAATTCGTATTTTTTTAAATCTGCACACATGCTATATATCAATTTATTTAGAGAAATTAGCTTCATCATTTCATATGATTTTCAAAGAAATTGCCCGTCCTATTTTATGTATGAAAGACGCCGAAATTAACGTATTTCACAATTCACTTCGAATATTTTTTTCATTGAAAAAATTGATTTATTTTATAAATTATCAAACTTAAATTATTAAAATGACCTGAATTAGTATAACTCATGCTTATATTATTTAAACTTTTAATTTTCCGTTATTAAAAATTTGAAAATGTGGGAAAAAAGAAGATTTTTCAATTTTCCTTGATTAAGTAAATCCGTTGCCATTGTAACAAAAATATAAAAATCAACATTTTCCATATTTACCGATTCCATCAAAATCCATGAAGTTATTAATTTGATCATTTTCCTTAAATTTAACTAAAAAAAATATGAAAAACATTGATGTTGCATACGTCATTGTTTTAAAAGCCAAATCTCACTTCCAACAAGTAAAAGCAAATCTTATGAAAATAGATTATTTAGCTGTAATAACCATCACATGCAAAAAAGATTTGGTTTTTTTTCAATGCATAACGCTTGTTTATACCTTTGCAAAATCGGGATAAAAAAGTTTCTGTATAACTATTTTCGTTGAAAATTCTATGCATGTAATGTACAGAATGTACTTATAAAAAGAAAAAAAATATCCATTTTGTCTTGCATATATCAGTACATGCGATGTATCGGTATTATAGCCAGTGAACATTTTAGTGTCACATTTATTGTAATTGTAAAACAAGTCACCAAAAACTTTCGAGGAAAGGAATATCTCTCTTTATGCTAAAGATAAATACAATTTTATCAAATGGAAGCTTTTTAATGACAAATTAAAGAACATGGACAGGACTGTGAAATTTACCAGTTTTAAATTCATCATTTCTTTACAAATAGAAACCAAAAAATTGTATTGTCGATAATTGAGCAGCAATTCTTTCAATCTTTATCCTATTATGCTTCTGATTGTATCCTGTTTTATAAAATTTAACGGGATATTGAAACTCCTGTAGGTGGCCCAAAACTTCATTGTGCAATTATTGTTTAAGATCAGAACCACTGTGATTATTATGTTCCCCAAACGAAGTTGGGGAACATATTGTTTTTTACTCTGTTTCTTATTATTATTAAGGTCTTCCGACTTCCTTCGGAAGACCTTATTGTTTTCCGTCAGTTTCCTATTATTAAGGTCTTTCGACTTTCTTCGGAAGACCTTATTGTTTTCCGTCGGTTTCCTATTATTATTATTAAGGTCTTCCGACTTCCTTCGGAAGACCTTATTGTTTTCCTTCGGTTTCCTATTATTATTATTATTATTATTCTTTTTTCATTTCCATGGCGATATCTCCGCTGTGACTGTACGGATTTCAAAGATTTTTACAGGAAAGATGCACCAGGTTAATATCTCCAGACGTGTTTTTCATTTTTTCAAAATTTTCTTTCGTTTGCGATTTTTGGGGAAATTTGTTTTTTTTAAATGGATTTTTGTACACAACTTTTCTCGAAAACGGCCAAAGATATGACATTGAAACTTATGGACATGAAAGACCATCACATGTAGATGTGCCGAACGTCCTTCATTTTTTGTCGTTCCTACTTCCGGTCGCAAACGGAAGTGAATTCAAAAAGTCAAATTTTTCAACTTTTTTTGTTTTTCAATATTTTTCTTTCGGATTTACAGGGTTTATAGAGCGTCTTCAAAGATATCTATATATGTTTTTATTCTTTCATGCGTGCGTTTATTGCAAAGATATGACCGAACCATACTTTGTCTTAATGTCGGGGGTTCGAATCCCGCTCGGGGCGTTCCCCAAATTTTTTCTTTGTTTTTGTCTTTTTTCAGTTGCAAATTTCTTTTCACTCTTTTATAACATGTGTGGAAGATTTTGCCGATTTTTAAAAGCTATATTTGGAGATATTTTGTGAAATACCTGGAACAATCACGATCTGTGTTGAGAAACTGCTGTAAATGAACGTAAACGAAAAAATACATTATGAAATCTATTTCATGGGATGACGCAGGCAATATGGAAAAGAGAAGTCGATCGGAAGACCTGCTTGTTGCACAAGCAACAAGAACGCATCTAGTTATTATTATTATTCTTTTTTTCATTTTTATGGCGATATCTCAGCTGTGACTGTACGGATTTCAAAGATTTTTACAGGAAAGATGCACCAGGTTAATATCTCCAGACGTGTTTTTCATTTTTTCAAAATTTTCTTCCGCTCGCGATTTTTGGGGAAATTTGTATTTTTTAAATGGATTTTTGTACACTACTTTTCTCGAAAACGGCTAAAGATATGACATTGAAACTTAAGGATATGAAAGAACATCACATGTAGATGTGCCGAACGTCCTTCATTTTTTGTCGTTCCTACTTCCGGTCGCAAACGGAAGTGAATTCAAAATGTCCAATTTTTCAACTTTTTTGTTTTTCAATATTTTTCTTTCGGATTTACAGGGTTTATAGAGCGTCTTCAAAGATATCTATATATGTTTTCATTTTTTTCATACGTGTCTTTATTGCAAAGATATGACCGAACCAAACTTTGTCTAAATGTCGGAGGTTCGAATCCCACTCGGGGCGTTCCCCAAATTTTTTCTTTCTTTTTGTCTTTTTTCAGTTGCAAATTACTTTTCACTCTTTTATAACATGTGTGGAACATTTTGCCGATTTTTAAAAGCTATATTTGGAGATATTTTGTGAAATACCTGGAACAATCACGATCTGTGTTGAGAAACTCCTGTAAATGAACGTAATCGAAAAAATACATTCTGAAATCTATTTCATGGCATGACGCAGCATAAAACTCTAAAGAAAAGTCGGTCGGAAGACCTGCTTGTTGCACCAGCAACAAGAACGCATCTAGTTATTATTATTATTCTTTTTTTCATATTTATGGCGATATCTCAGCTGTGACTGTACAGATTTCAAAGATTTTTACAGGAAAGATGCATCAGATTAATATCTCCAGACGTATTTTTCACTTTTTCAAAATTTGCTTCCATTCGCGATTTTTGGGGAAATTTGTATTTTTTAAATGGATTTTTGTACACTAATTTTCTCGAAAACGGCTTAAGATGTGACATTGAAACTCATGGACATGAAAGACCATCACATGTAGATGTGCCGAACGTCCTTCATTTTTTGTCATTCCTACTTCCGGTCGCAAACGGAAGTGAATTCAAAAAGTCTAATTTTTCAACTTTTTTGTTTTTCAATATTTTTCTTTCGGATTTACAGGGTTTATAGAGCGTCTTCAACGATATCTATATATGTTTTCATTTTTTTCATGCGTGCGTTTATTGCAAAGATATGACCAAACCAAACTTTGTCTTACTGTCGGGGGTTCGGGGCGTTCCCCAATTTTTTTCTTTGTTTTTGTCTTTTTTCAGTTGCAAATTAATTTTCACTCTTTTATAACATGTGTGGAAGATTTTGCCGATTTTTAAAAGCTATATTCGGAGATATTTTGCGAAATACCTGGGACAATCACGATCTGTGTTGAGAAACTACTGTAAATGAACGTAAGCGAAAAAAAATACGTTAAGAAAAATCTATTCCATGGGATGACACAGCATAGATTGCAAAAGAGAAGTCGGTCGGAAGACCTGCTTGTTGCCCCAGCAACAAGAACGCATCTAGTTATTATTATTATTCCACTTTTCATAGTACAGGTCATATCTCCGCTGTGCGTGGTTCAATTTGAACGATTTTTTCAGGGATGGTGCATCTTGTTAATATCTCCAGGGGTGTCCCTCACTTTTTCGAAATTTACTTCCGTTTGCGTTTTTTGGGAAAATTTGTATTTTTTAAATGGAATTTTGTCGCAAAAAATTCTCGAGAACAGTAACAGATATAAAACTGAAACTTACGGACGTGATAGGACATCGAATGTAGATGTGTTGATCGACCTTCATTTTTCGTCGTTCTGACTTCCGGTCGCAAACGGAAGTGAATTCTAAAAGTCTAATTTTTCAACTTTTTTGTTTTTCACTATTTTTCTTTGGAAATCACAGGGTTGATAGAGTATCTTTTATGAACTCTAAATATGTTTTCAACATTTTCATGCGTGCATTTGTTGCAAAGATATGACCGATCCAAACTTTGTCTCACTGTCGGGGTTTCGAATCCCGCTGGGGGCGTTGCAAAAATTTTTTCTTTGTTTCTGTCTTTTTTCAGTTGTATATGACTTTTCTTTCTTTTTTATAATGTATGGAAGATTTTGTCGATTTTTAAAAGCTATATTTTGAGATATTTTGTGGAATAACTGTAATAATCACGATCTATGTTGAGAGACTGCTGTCAATGAAAGTAAACGATAAAAATACATTCTGAAATCTATTTCATGGCCTGACGGAGCAGAGATTTCTAACGAAAAGTCGGGCGGAAGACCTGCTTGTTGCCCAAGCAACAAGAACGCATCTAGTTATTATTATTTTTCTTCTTCCTGGGAAAATCTTTTCCGCGAATGATCTTGTAAACTACACATTTGATTAAGGTGAAACCTTTTTAGGGTCACTATAGGCATGTTATGTAGATTTGCGGAACGAAGGTCATTTTGCGCGCACGTGCTTGCAAGAGCGTGCACGTGCAACACGTGAAATGACCAATTTAATGAATATAGCCGTAACTTTTTCAATTTTTGATGAAATGCTTTGAAACTCAAAATATAAGGATATATAAGTAGAATACACAAGATGACATAGTCAAAAAAGCAAGATCTCACGCGCATGCACGTGCACTTCGCTCTGATTGGCTGAAACTAAAGTCTCAATATCTTTCTTGTTTTTTGACAAACTCCTTTGAAATTTTGAACATAGTCATGAATTAGGGAGATCTACAGCATGATATATAAGAATTATCCTGAAAGCATGTGCATTCACGTGTGCTTGCAAGAGCGCGCACGTGCAACACCAGAAATGTCCAATATAATTGATATAAACGTAACTATTTATATTTTTGATGAAATGTTTTGAAACTCATAATATAAGGATATATTAGAAGCATAGACAAGAGGACATGGTCAAATTAGCAAGATCTCACGTGCATGCACGTGAGCTTCGCTCTGATTGGCTGAAACTAAAGTCTCAATATCTTTCTTGTTTTTTGGACAAAATCCTTTGAAATTTTGAACATGGTTATACATTATAAAGATCTACAGCATGGTATATAAGAATTATCACGAAAAGCATGCGCATGCACGTGTGTTGCAATCTGATTTGCTGAAACTTTAAATGTCCATAACTTTCTTAGTTTTCAACAAAACGGGATACAATTTAGACTATAAATAGGTATAAAAGATTCCTACATAATTGTACTATCAAAATGAATGCACGAACAGGCATTCATGCAAATGCATGCGCGAAATACGCAAAATAGCCATGTTTTTAAAAAAATAGTAAAATGTATATTGTAAAGATTTTTTTTTAATTTATTCTCACGATATATAGATATATTATTGTCTAGACATCATCATCATACTATATTCATCTTGCATGTGCATGCACGCGCGTGCGCGCACTATGCGTTAAATGACATATAGTTGATGTCATTGTAGCTTTTATAATTCTTTGATGAAATCCTTCGATACTGATCATATTTTTAAAAATGTCTTACAGGAATTTGGCACAAAAAGGGATTTGGGGAGCGTTTGGGGAACATCTGTAACGGTCCCCGTTACAATTAGCACTAGTTATGTATAGGATTCAACAAAACGTGCTTTTCGTAGTCAGAAGTATAATGGTCTTCTACTTGGTCGCCGGAAAACTGAAATCGACAAGCGGTGCTTTTCCAGGCGATCTGCATACTAGTATTGAAAATAAATCTTTAATTAGTTCCCTAACTACGACAGACCTGCACGCTGATGAACCCAGTGCAGATTCCATATAAATTATATGAATGTTAACAACACTACTCAATTTTGATAGCATTACTTATTTATCCAACATCCCTCACACTATACAATTCAAGTCTTTGTTCAAACAGCAAACACTTTTCTAATGAATCACTTTATCTTTGCTTAATAGAGCTAAAACATCAAAGAAGGAATACGGATGCTATATCTGAAAAGAAGATGCCGACAAGCAAACGTTTCTCAAGTATTTTGCGACAAAGTTCTTGGAGTTTTTGCATTCTGTCTGTTCATTCTGTATGTCTGTACATTTGTGATGTCACCATATAGACGATTCAGTGCTCATCAAGAGAGAGGGTTAATCATTGAAATAAACCCTGATTCGGTAAATGACTATAAAAACTGGTAGGAGGGGCATCGAATGTAATATTCATGTACACTAACTTCATATATTTATGTTATTATTCATTAATTGCATGACAGTGAGGGAAATATGAAATCTTATTCAGCCAAGAAAAATCATATAATATTTCTTGGTTGAGCAAACCTACATGTTTCCCGAACATTCATGCAATGAATTGTTTATTTTACCGAAACAAGCAAAACCTTGGAAATAAACAAGCTTTTAAATTCAGCACCGCTCTCAAATTCACTTTCATTTTTAAGGACCCTCTCTACACCAATTAAGAAATGAATTTAATTTTTGAAGATTCATGAGGTTATGAACCACGACGCTTCACGCTGGCATATTTCATGAAGCGCGTTAGCGCTTCATGATAAATATGCCGGCGTGAAGCGTCGTAGTTCATATACCTCATGAATCTTCAAAAATTAAATTCATTTCTTATATTTACTTTATTTTTCTGATGACTTGCAATAAATTAACGCCGTTCAACTGTCATTTTGAAAACAACACAGTGTGCACTATTTTTGTCCCCCGCTTGAAAAGTGGGGGATATTAATTTGGGTTTGTCCGTCCGTCCGTCCGTCCGTCTAGCTGTCCGTCCGTCCGTCCGTCCGTCTTTCTGTCTGTCTGTAACGCTTTCGTTTCCACACGATATCTCGAGAAGCCTTTGAGCTTATGCAATGAAATTTAGCATAGCAACTCCCTATGAACTAAAGAAGACCCCTATTGATTTTGAGGTCAAAAGGTCAAAGGTCAAGGTCATAAATAAGCAAATTCTGTCTGTTTAAACACTTTCGTTTCCACACGATATCTCTAGAACCATTTGAGCTATTGCAATGAAATTTTATATAACAACTCCCTGTGGCCTAATGAAGACCCCTATTGATTTTGAGGTCAAAAGGTCAAAGTTCAAGGTCGTAAATTTATACATTCTGTCTGTGTGTAATACTATTATTTCCGGGCGATATTTCAAGAAGGTTTTGAGCTTATGCAATGCAATTTTATATCAAAACTTCCTAGGACGTCTCTCGCCTCTCTCAAAGTGCCCCGCCCCGTTTGTTTTATTAGCATTTATAGTATTACATGTCGCTATTTTTAGCGCAGGGGCATGAGGAGAGTTATTGCGTATAAAACAGGTTCTCGGCAGACTTTATGTTCTTATTACATCTATTAGAACTGTTTAATAAAGGCTACATGTAAATAAATCAAACACCATGGATTGTGTAAAATTTTGAGAATACCGAACATGAAAACATGAATATACACATATATGTGACTTCAGTTCTGCATATACTTCTCACCATCTGAAGCGATTCCGTGGTCTAGTGATATGTCTCTCGCTTCAAATGTGAGAGGTCCCGGGATCGAATCTCGGTCGAACCTTTTTTTTTTTTTTTTAATACTTTTTTTTTACTAAATGATAGTATTCAGCATGTAAAATGAAAAATTTATGAGGTTATAAAATCATCATTACAGTGTGATAAAAATTCCATGTAAAAAAATCTTCTATACACGTAATGAAGAATAAGCAATCAAATCTTTATATGCATATTGACATACATGTATTTTATTTGCTTCAGTATACATGTATACATTTAATAATTCTACAAATTCAGTCAGGGGGGGGGCGACTTTTTCCCTAAGCGGGGGACACAAATTCTCTGAATTAGCTTGTTTTTTTTACTTTTTGACGTCAAGAACGGTATATGACATAACAATGGAGATATTCATGCTTATTCGTGATACATACCTAATGTAGTTCATGAGAAAATATACTGCATTTTATTTTGTAAAGAATCATAGGGGATATTTATTGGAAATGTAAATATTGAAAAATGTTTTTTGGATATTAAGAAAAATATATTATATAAAGCTGTTAATATTGAGCTTATCTATTTAATTTTTACTATATGGTACATGACATTTACTTCCAGGAAAAATGTTCAAACACAACACAATATCACCGAGCAGAAATCACTATTGTTTACTTCCATAACGGAAAAGAAATGTAAATAACATGTTCAACTTATTAATCTTGGCCCTTTAAAATAATAAGAATACTTGAATTGATTACAAATTGTGTAATATACTAGAAATTTCTATTTTTCAGAATTAAGATCTAAGGGCAGATCACTCTAACTGCAGAAAAATGCCACAGAATCGGAACTCTTTAGTGTGCAGTGTAGAAAGGGTTCTCAACGCTAATAAGTTTCATGCAGTTAAAGTTACTAACACTCTTTTGTTAACACATTATTATCAATGTTGTGACGTAAACCAGGTGGTGACGTCTACTATTCTCGAGAGTTTTCTTTAAACGAACAATAATTATTTCGGGAAAATGCTCTAATTTAAGTATCCGAAGAGGTGGAATGAGAAAAACCCTACTTCTGATATATTTATTAAATTTGCATTAAAAAAGTTAAATCTTTGCTACAGTATGTTGCCATACAGGAGCGTAGTTGTTTCACAAACACATCTTGTTTAAAAACAGCAAATTGAGTCGGAAGTAAATATAATGGTCAGTCTATGAACAATGAACTACAAAAAAAAACTTTCTGTAAAAAGTGCACAAGAAATGGAGAAATGGGATGAAACAGTAAGAGTGTCTATTTATAATGTAACTATTTAATGATTACCAACATATTTCAGTCCGAATTTTCTCAATGTAAGTAATAAGCAAGACCCTGCAAAGAGTGTTTTGCAACAAACATTAAATTTTAAAAATAAGTACCTGAACATAACATAGTATTTATTAATAGTAATTAAAAAGAATAATTGTGATTCCCCTATTTTCAAAGTTAAACTGAATAACTGAATTATCAGAAATAATTATTTTTTATCATTATTTTATCAAGACATATTTCCAACAATACTGTAAAAGAGAATTCAGTCTGCCTTAAATGCATTTGTGTGTCTTCATGCCATTAGTTTTTTGAACATCGATCCTGATGGGGATTTTTAATAAAAGTTTTCCAATCCAGATGGTGTGTATACCGAAAAAGTCGATGTAATCTTTAAGTTACGTTTAGCATTTTCAATTGTTTAAGATTTTTTTTAATTTTCAATGTTATTTTATCCGGCAAATTTCTTTCGAATCAGTGGTGACATGGTATCATATGGAGACATGATGTGCAGTTCATTCATGTGGTTGTTCCCACATGATTTGCTTCTCATTAATATTTATATATAAGATCCTGCAAAACCTCAAAATATACCCTTTCTTTATACTTTTTGAATGAAAACATGCAAGATTAGTTTCTACAAGTCCCCGTTATAGTAATATGAATATAATTCTGCGTGTCTGTCAGTTGGTAATGATACGTCTGTTTTTTAAATTGTGTTTAAATTCAAAGGCGGTCGTAACTCTTAATAAAATGTTAAAACAATTATATATTGTAAATAAAGACATTCGTCTGCACCTATAATTTGACGGAAGAATTCCGTCATCTTACATATACACTGACATTCAAACAAATTAAAAGTAAGCAAATTATTATATAAGTGTTATTGTGGCCCCTTCGAAGAATATTGCTTTGCTGCTTTCTGTCGGTCGGTCTCTCAGTCCATTTGATTCATTTTCGTTCATTTTCTTCACAACCATTGCACATAATGAAATTAAATTTCGTATACAGATTTAACCATCGATCGAACCATTTTTTCAGAGTTATGCCCCTTGGAGTTAAAAAGAATCTAATTATTTGCGTTTGTTTTCGTTCATTTTCTTTGCAGACGTTGCACATACTGAAATGAAATTTGGTATACAGATTTATCAGCTGAATATCTAGGTCGAATTTTGTTTCAAGTACGATCGCACCATTTTTGTTAAAAAATTTTCCCTTTTGGAATCAGAAAAATTCCAATTATTTGCATTTTCTGTTCATTTCCTTTGCAGAGGTTGGACATACTAAAATGAAAGAACAAGAGCCACTTTGGGCCTTATTTTGACCAGAGAATTTCAGAAACTTCAAACTCGCTTAATGAAGGTTGCAAATGCACTATTTATCACTTGGGGTGTTGGTGACAACGTATTTATTAACTTTGATTTTCCCTCTTGTCAATGCGCATGCATTACGACGTCATAAAATGCATCATTTTCCTCATATCCTGTAAATTCCTTTGAAAATGGCCTAAAATTGTATTTTTTTCAATATTTCGTATACTTCACAACTTTTGATCAAAAATATGAAAATACATATTGATAAAGACGGGTCTGTTTCTAAAGATAAAAAAACCTGCATTTTAGGATCGCGGGATGTGCTCATATTTAATTCTTTGTTGGAGGTAGTCAAAAACGCATTTTTTCTGAAAAAATACAAGAACATTGCAAGTTTTCAAGGCCTGTTTTTTCAATAACTGGATTCTCAAAAAGAAATTTTATTATAAGAAATGAAAGCATCAAGTGTCTACTTTATTTTGTTATATGAAGGATGGATAAGAAATGAAAAAGAGGATGAAAATTGATATAAATACAGCACAGGGCCATTTTATGCATAAAGTAAACCTAGCTCTTTCTTTGGTATACAAATTTATCAGCTGAATATCCAGGTCAAATTCTGTTTTAGGTAAGATCGCGCCAATTATGCCCTTGGGGCTGGGAAAAATTACAATTTGGGGGAGGGGACATAAGTGTTTTACAAACATCTCTGCTTTACTTTACTATGTTACATACATCATTATGACAATTTTACTACATGTACATTGTAACTGTATCAACTGTACTAACACCAGTGGAAGAACTTGCTTCTGATCCATTTGTGTTTAACAATGAAATATTTTCACATCAGAGACAATCGCAAATTTCACTTTGTCATGAAAATATTTGTGTTATTTCCGGTAGAAGATATAAAGAAAATTCAAAACATCGGCAGAAGAACTTTATTCAAAATAGTTACATGTAGTAGCTACACAAAAGTTTGCAGTTTATTGTACGTTCTCTTTACAAACCTTTATGGATACCTGATATGGCGGTGCTCTGTTTGACACTAATTAAAACGCAGTGTTGCAATTTGAATGCTCATTTATTAATAAATAAATGACAAAGCAAACAACATACAACATGTGTATGTCAACACATATTATAATTGACAAAATCAATACAATTAAACACATTGAGTAATAGAAACAAACGCATATAGCAAAAAACATCATAGAATCTTAAGTTCACAATATTATACATTTATTGACTGAGATCGAGGGCAACATGCGTTTTGTCGGACCCAAGACGTTTTGGGTCCGACAAAACGCATTTTGCCCGAGAACTCGTCAATAAATGTTTTGTTATACCTTTTATTCTATTCTATTTTATTTCGTTTTTTTGACAAACATGTTTTTGTACTGTATTCCGTGATTAACACCAACGAATGAAAATGAGATTAAGCTCCGCCCATTCTGTGACGTAAGCGGTCCAACATCGATTTTCAATGCCCACTCAGCAAAACATTAAAAATGTTCGACTTTTTTTTCGTATAGGTTTGTATAGGAACAAATTCTTAAAGGTATAACAATATTTAATGAGGTACGCAAACATGTACAGTAAACAGAATGCGTATTTCACACCTAAACTGTGTCAAAGATTGGAGGAGAGGCGGGAGGCGGCATCAGAAAATTGTAAAAATGTTTACCGCGAAAAATAAATATTGAGATTGACGTTATCTTGCACGAATGTGCAATGGTGATACACCGGAATCAAGGGGCCTCCCACCGGGAGAGACTTCCAACGGAAATAATAAAATAATGATGCAAAAACTATCAGTATCTATAAATATTTTTATAGGATAAAAATGTTTTTATGGAATCTGCTGTCATTATACTTCCAATATGGCGAATATGTAAATGGATATGATGAATACACAATTTCTCCTTTACTTCTGTACATAAATGTGATACAGGTTCGAAGAACAATGTTAAATAAATGGTTATAGTCAAAATGTTGCCTCTCAATTGAAATTTGCAAAATTTTTAAAATGTCAAGATCAAGTGACACAGATGTTTTCAAAATATATAATAATATACTGTAGATACACATAGAATAGCATAAATTAAACACTTAAATATCGGCAATATGAGGGGTTTTTATGATTCTAAGGTCAAGTGCAAGGCTTACGAGATCGACAAAAATGTAATTTTACAAAAGCTATGGTGCTAATCAAAATATGTGGTAATCATCAAATACATATACATTTTTACATCTTGAGATAGACGGACAGACAAACCAATGGTAGAGTGATCCATAAGTCATGCTCTTGCTCTAAAGGAAAATATAATATAAATCTTGATATTAGATTTTTCCCGTGAAAATTATATCAGATGAAATAGATCGATAAGAATTCTACCAAAGTATTTGAATAATAAAACTATCATAATATTGATATTTTAAAGTTAGGCATGATCATTTATTTAATGTGTCCATTTACTGAACCTTCTAAAGCAGAATACTTATGAGTGTAATTTTTTTCAACACACGTTTCGTTAAGGTTTTTATGTAAATCGGGATTAAAATTGTGTTATTTTGTAATATATTCTACAAGGATAGATAGATTTTTCCTTACCCGCAAAAGGATAGGTTAGGTTCCTAAAATCAACATTTTTTAACTCGCCAAGGTACTGATAATTGGCATTAGTTCCGTACAAGTAAAAACGAATGTATTTAGACTCAGTGTCTATTTCAAACTGAAAGTCGAGCTCGGAAATTGTACTTAATCTTTCTGCAGTGTAAGAGGCAGTTATAGAAAATCCCAAATGCATTTGAACTATACCATTATGCCAAAAATAAAGATGGAAAACCCTTTTATTTACCTGTATGTGCCCCAGTTTAACCTGGATAAAAACACTCCCGATTGAATTTCTAACCATTACATAATCAGATACTAAATACACTGGAGTTAGGCCGATTTCAAATAAACTTGCTTCTTTTTCCAAATCTTTTACCCCATCATCTTCTTTAGAATTTCTTCTATGAAAAAATATATCTGCACGAAAGTGTAAAATAGATTTGTGAAATTTTGTTGTATTATGAATAGGAAAATTCACATATGAAACATAATCTGGCTCATAATCAAAATTTGCTATAGCTCTCCGATCTAAAAATGAATATATATCTTTATGAACTTTGTTTGAAATCTCCAATGTTCCATGGAATGTCACCAATGAACGCGCATACTCGGAATGACCCAAACCAACAATAAAATTATATTCGTTCAAGTTTGCTATGGGTAACCGAACCAAAGGGATACATATAGGGTTTGAACTTTGATAAAAAATGAGTAAACTCTGCTGAGTTTCAATCATAAATGTGAAAACTCCACGAAAATAGGATTTGTACTTCCTTTCACTCATAATCTTTTTTAACAAAATTTTCGTCTCGTTTTTCACAATTAAACAAATTTTATCTTTTTTACAATATTCAGCAAAAACAAGTACACCGTCTGAGACTAAATTTATATCTTTGTCTTCAAATCCCTTGCGCACAAACCCAATTTGAAATATAATGCTTGAATCCTGGCTGTGAACGGGAAATTCCCACAAATTTTCATATTCTACTCCAATCTGAAAGTTCTTCCTTTCATTGATTTCTCCATTCAGTACAACTCCTCGATATTGTGAAAGGTGGGAGGTAAAGAAACCTTGGGGCTCAAAATACCTTGGTTGAAAATTAAATTCCCCTGCAAATAAAAAAATGCATAAAACCACAAAATCTCATTAGTAAATGCATGAAAGCCTAATTAAACACCATCATTATGCTCAAGGAATTAAATACTTGTATGGCTTTTTATACGGGATACCAATGCAGTCGATCTCGGATAACTGAAGTAAAAATCAATTAGAAAAGCTATTAACGGTTAACAGGTCGTCCGCGTTGCGCAGTGGTCAGAAAGTCTAGATCTGCTCTAGAGTCGCGAAGTAAGTGGCTGATCCTTACGCCGTGAGTTCGAATCCCACTGTGGGACGTGGAGACCGGTCCATCGGAAGAGACCGTAAAAACCGAGGCCCTCTGTCGCAGTATAGGTGCTGGCATGAAAAAGACCCCTCCCTGGTCAATTGCCCTGATTGCCGAGTGTAGGACAAAATTTGCAGCTCTCCACTGGCAAATGATGACGTCTCAATCTGAGTGAAAAATTCTCATTAAACAATATACAATCAAATAATCAATTAATCGACAGTTAACATATATTTATATTCCAAAATGTCTTCAGTATTTATCAAATTTTTCACAAATCCTTGTTTTTCTTAAATAACTTATCTACTGAAATAAAAGAAACTTACAAAAGAAACCCGCCAATTCGGAAAATATAAGGGATAGGGTTTCTTGACAATCAGAATCTTGTTCAGGCATGTATGAACAAAGAAGTCCTAGCTACTCCTGGAATTGCTAGGTTTGCTTGCAAACTCAAAGAGATCCCAAGCAGGCCCTCGGGCCGCTCACTGGGACTGCTTGGATGTCAGGTTGGGTTTGGATGGGTTCGGTACTGAACAAACGGAGGGAGAAAAACAGCTTGACAGAGAGACAGAAGGACAGACAAGTCCATGGCAGATAGTAAAGTAAACAAACTGCATATAATTACTCATCGTACTGTAAGGAGAAAAGGATTTGATCAGAAATGCGAGTCCGGGATCGTTGTACACTTCTATAATATGCCACGAATACGGTGTTTTTTAAATTATAGTCACATCTTTTAAAAAATTTTATCTCAATCACAGTGCAAAAAAGTTAAAACTATTCAATTCTTCTATTCAAAATACGATCTTCACAGGAAGGGTCCATCTACAATTAATGATCAAAATGTACATTAGAATGTACTGGGAAAAGTATTCAAAATGTTTTTCTCAGGATGTAGTAGACCAGAAGAATTGATATTTTTGTAAATGCTTTATACGAATAGTGTGCATCACGTTTGTACAATCATGACTCCAAAGGGAACGACATGGCCGTAGTTTACTAGGGAGGGGATAATTTTGCTGATATATAAAATATTATAGAAAACATAATAGATCTGCTTGTGCATCCTCAATAAAAGAGGGTGTTGCAGGAACTCGCGATTATTCCCTATATTTCGAAAAGGACATTTAAAACCTGTTATGTCTCAATAAAGATACAGCTACGTTTATGACGGGTATTTCCTGCTTGATACAGCAAAACGCTTTCGTCCTTTTGCACGAGAAACATTGGAAAAACAAAATGTACAAATTTGAAAGATGCTGTAGACATCGTGCAAAAATATTTTTCATGAAAAAAAAAAAACTGCGTCAGATAATCACACTGTTGGTGCTGCATCATAGACATTTCATTTTTTTTTCAAATCAAATGTTGATTTCTAACTAAGGGACCGATATTATTCAAAAGTGCAATAACTATACAGTAGGTTAAAAAAACAAATTATTTAAACAATACAATAACAATACAAAAAGTCACATTATATTAAGGAAAACAATTTAATCCAGTATTTCTAAGTTCTTATTATTTCTTAATTAACCTTAAAATTCTCTCTATCCCCTTTCTCTCTTTCAAAATATATATAATTTCATTCCACTGCCATTTTATATTTGAAAAAAAAAATAAGAAATACAAATTATGCAAAAATTACCCATTCCAGAATCTGAATCCATTATCCGATAAAAGTTTTAGTTGGAAGTCCAACATCATATCCACTAGACCATGTCGAACACAACGGTTACCGGTGGTATTTATAATGTAGACATTTTGCATTTCGCGTGGAGAATATTTTTTATTTAATTTTTGCGTTTTACTGAAATCAGTGCTCATAGGAACTGTAGTATTAATCTTGTTTTTTTCCTCCCCTTCACGATGTTCAATGTATATTTTTAGTGAGTATAGGCGTTGAGCCTCGCGCCTCCAATATGATTATAATGGCAAAATTTATCGTTTGCTCTGTATGGCAAGTCAAACGTTGCAATATTCGATCTTTTCCAATTGTATTGTAAACTTTACAATTGGTATTCTATAATTTTCCATTTGTATAATTTTTTTCATTTGTATTGTATTAATTTTTAATTTGAATTGTATAATTTTCCATTTGTATTATATAATTTTTCATTTGCATTGTATATTTTTCATTTATATTGTAAAGGAATCATTTTTGTTGTATAATTTTTCATTGTATTCTAGATTTTCCATTTGTTTTGGATAATTTTTCATTTGCATTGTATAATCTTCATTTGCATTGTATAATTTTTCATTTGCACTATATGATTTTTCATTTGCATTGTATATATTTTTTTTTTGGCTTAATCTAATCAATATTAGGAATCCGTAATACCCGAGATGTTCCGGGAAGTTTACACGTGTTACCCAGTCTGAGCATAGACAGGCCTGCCTGTCTGATCCTCGATATACAGACAGGTGACCAGTGATGTAAAGGGCCGCGCTCGTTGGCTGATAGTCGCTGGCATGGCGCAATGGTTAGAGAATCTGCTCTAGAGTCGCTAAGTAGGGAAGCCGGTCCCTCGGGTGAGAGCGAAAAAACCGAGGTCCCGCGTCGCAGTAGGTGCTGGCAAGAAAAAGATCTCTCACTCCTCATTGGCCCTGAGTACCGACAAAAGGACAAAATTGTAGCTCTCCACCGGCAAGTGATGGCGTCTTCATATGAGTGAAAGATTGTTGAGAGGGACGTTAAACAACATACAATCAATCAATCAATCATTGGCTGATAAAAACGCACGCTGACGTAGAAATTTTTATAAAATGCCTCTGGTAAACCAAAACAGATCACATAGTGCAGAGAATTGATTTCCAATGAGCGCGGCCCTTTACATCACTGGTCACCTGTCTGTATATCGAGGATCAGACAGACAGGCAAGTCTATGCTCAGACGGGATAACATGTGTAAACCTCCAGGAACATCTCGGGTATTACCAAATCCGTTATATGATTATAATTAGATTAAATCAATAAAATCCTTGTTAACAAACCAAAATAAACAATCCCTCAGATACAATGCAAATGAAAAGTTATACATTACAAATGGAAAATATAGAATACACATAAAAAACTATACAATACAAATGATTTCTTTACAATATAAATGAAAAATATACAATGCAAATGAAAAATTATACAATGCAAATGGCAAATATATAATGCAAATGAAAAATTATACAATACAAATGAAATATTAGAGAATACAAATAAAAGTTGTACAGTACAAATGGAAAATTTTACAATACAAATAGAAAAGATCGAATATTGCAAAGTTTGACTTGCCATAGCTCTGTGAGACCCAAAATAAGTGTCAGATCAAGAAGTGTTGGTTGAGTTAGAATGAGCACATTGGGAATTGAGGTGTTATTTTTTTCATTGCCTTGATGAATTTTTAATGAAATTCTTCATTGATGACAAACAAAAAAGTAATGAATAAAAGTTTTAAAAATTCACTTGACCGTTGTTTTTAGATTTTGAAACTTTTTTTTTCTTTCTCCTCAGAAATTCGTTAATTCATGATTTTATAAAAAGTTGTTTGTATGAACTTCTCCCAAAGATGAACTTTCATAGAATATTGAATCAAAACGTATTGAGTTTCTGGATATGAAAACAGTGCTAGAGCCTTAAATAACTAATACATGTTACATGTACTTGTACATTCAAATTTTGTGTATTTTTTTTTTTTTGGAAAACATTAATTATTACCGTTTGATCAAACGGAAATTATATAAAGAATATATAGTACATATACATGCATTTTTATAAAATATAGATTCCTATGGATGTGTTATGAAAATTCTTTAAAAAGCTAAAATGAATTATTTTTTGCCGATTTGATGCTTTTCATCATCAATGTTAACTTTAAATTTTGGATAACTCTTAAGGAACTCCGGTCCTCAGCCAGGAAGGACAACTCTTTAATTAATAATTCAATTTAAAAAGTCTCAAAATGAAGCTTGAAAATTATTTTTTTTTTCTTGCAACAATTTTCATTATATACATTTCAATGTATTTCAGGGTTCTTTGAAGTTCTCAGAAAGGTCTTCATAAAAGTCGAATTTTTTTCCCTGTAAAAGCATTTTAGAATTACATATATCAAAAAATTGACGTTTAATTCAATCCAAACAGAGATACAAATGTATATTAGCATGATATGAAATGAGAAGTGATTTATGGAGCTTTGTAATGACAGGATAATCTTTATACACTTTGAATTGTAAATTGATAGAAGTTAATTAAAAAAAAGTAGAGTACATTATATGTATAAAAATTGTGGAATTTCTTCAAAAGCCTGATTTTTATTTTTGAAATGTGCTAACTGATCAAATTCTAATTGAAAAATGCATAGCAGGTGTTTTTGTTCGCAATTCCTTAAAACATATTTGAGATTTCTAATTTTCTCTATATAATATGATTAATTTGAAAGATAAAGTTTGAAGAATTATTGTGGGTAAAAACACATAACTTCGAAAATTCAGAGACTCTTTCAATTAGTCAATGCATGTTTTTCAGAACCTGAGGATTGGAGTACCTAAAAGGGGTCATTTTTTAACGGGGGTCATTTTTTAAAAGGATTCACATATAAAATAATGACTCCTAAGGCTCTTTTTCTGCGAGAATGATTTCGTTCTATGGGTGGGGGTCATTTTCTGTCTTTGGTCGATTGGGTCATTTTTCGACTGAACACCAGCAACAATACTAAAAGGATGTTCAGACAATATGTACCGTCACAATCGGGCTGCATGAAATAACGAGACACATCAGTGTGTTTTTTTTTACACATCTGTTACAGTATCTGTGCGGCGACAATATGCAGAAGTACGCACATAATGTCGTCAGCGATAATATTAACACAGTAATAATATGTGTCTTTTCAGCTGGGCACAATATGTACGGATAGAAAACAGTATATGCAGTGAGAGTACATGTAGGTAAGTATTGTCGCCAACGATAATAAGTACAGATCGAAACAAAGGCACTGTTTTCTATGAACACTCAGTACATGTACCTACCAGAGTAGAAAAACAAATGAAATACGTAGTTGCACACAGCTATCATGGCAATGAAGGCAAGGAGTTTATATATTGTACTGACATCTAAAATAAAAGAAAGTAAAGCTAGTCAACTTCTTCATCAGAAAATAAATTTAAGTTTGTTCTACATATACAGTGCTTAACTATATAAGCTTATAATAACACCATTTTTATAGTTTTGATCCTTATAAAATACTAATACATGTATATCAATTATCATTCATTCTATTATAGTTTCAATGATTCGACCCTCTCCTATTATTAACTCATTGGAGGTATACCTGTCAAATTTACACAGGAGAAATAGATATATGACTTATCATTCTGACTTCAGACATATTAATGTCTGTATGAAATATTGTTCTGCTCTTTTCGTCTTATCGGAACATTACCTAGATGATCTGTTGACTCTCACAAAACTCCCAAATCTAAACAGGCATTTTGTCTCTGGTATTTGAATGAAATAGCAGGATTTTTCAATTCAGGTTTAAAATACCGTATAAGTGGAAATTTTAGCGAGACGCAAATTTAGCGATTTATCCTTAAATAATGGTAATTTATTTTTAGCGATAGGTAATTTTAGCGATTTTAAAATGCTTACTACAGAAGCTATTACAAATAAAGTGAAATTAATTTTTACTGATATTTGATTTTAGCTATCTCAGGACCCTCGCTAACAATGCCAAAATTAAATCCTCGCTAAATTTTCTACTTATACGGTAATTCATAAATGGAAATGTATTTTGAAATGATGTTATGATAAAATGTCAGAGGAATATAATAAGCCAATGAATGAGTCATGAACTAGGTTTCTGATATAAAAATGAAACTAAATAATAAATAATATTTAAAAAATGGATAAAGCTATATTTTAAGCTCAAATTATAAGCATTTCTTTTACTATAAAGCATTAAGCATTTTTAGATTTTACAAAAATCAATAGGTTCAAAACTTACGACTATTCAACTTTTTACACTACCATGTACCTGTTTACCGCGATAAATTGAAAATGGAACTCGTAAATTTCTTTAATGGTCATTGGACATTTGCAAAATTATTTTGTTAAAACCATTCTGATTGTACACACAAGGATTCTGAAGTCGACATAAAAAGATGCTTGATTTTCTGATTGACAATATCAATGATGTTTTTGGTTATCAGGACTTCCAACAGTCTATTTGAAATTGCAATGGGTACCAATTGCGTATTATCATTAGCGGACCTATTTTTGTATTCATATGAAGGAGAATTTATGCAAAATCTAATGCCTGAATAGAAGTAAACGCTTGCTGTGGCCTTCAACTCGACATTTAGATATATCGACGACATATTTTCAATTAACAATTGTAATTTCTATTATTTTTTCGATACGATATATCCAGGTGAGTTTGAGATAAATGATACTATAGGTTTGCAACATCTGTTTTATATTTGGATATTTTACTTGAAAAAGACGTTAATGGTAATGTAATAACCAAGCTATATGATGAATCCAATGATTTTGACTTTTCCATCGTCAAATGTCCTTACTTATGCAGCAATATACCCTCATCACCTGCATACGGATTTTATGTATCTCAATTGATTCGATACGCAAGAGCATACTCTTTTTTTAAAGCGAGGTAAATTATTGACAAACAAATTGATGAACCAAGAATATCAGCAGTCTCGTTTAAAGTCATCATATTGTAAGTTCTATGGTCGAAACAGTGACCTTGTCAGCACATACAATTGATTATTTAGTCAAATGCTGACGTTTTTCATGCTTATTCTTAGTCCATTATTTATGTACTGAATTGACGACGTATTTTCGCTTTATTTCCCGATCATGACAAGAAGCAAACGGCGGGTGTGACCGGTTAGCAGGGGATGCTCATTGCTCCATAGCACCTGATCCCACCCCTGATGTTTTGGAGGTCTGTGTTTGCTCGGCTCCTATTTTGTATTGTTTATGGATGTTTGATCTTTAATATCATTCTTTATCGCCACACGTTTCATCGAAAAACTGATGAATTGATCTACTCTCAATTAGAACGAGAAGACAGATAGGTCCTTCATCTTTTCTACATAAATATATGATTTCATATGTGTTTCATTAAAATTAATTTAACGTAGAATTATTGAAAAATGTGAAATAATCTTTTTAAAGAATAAAATAGCTCGTCCTATTCACAGGCACCTGACGTTACTTATTATTATTATTTTAAAAAAAAAAAAACATAAACCCACTACATAATTATATACGAGGTACACATCGGTGCTTTTTTGATTTTTTCTAGGTCGATCACATTAAAGTGAAATTTCGTCTGAAACTCTGTGATATAAATTCCCTGCAACCATATTTTTATGTGTACTTTTTTTTTACTAGGTAGGGTATATCTTTATCAAAAGAAAACCAATTAACGCCCGGTGCCTGTTAGCCTATTGTTTTATAAAAGAAAGAGTTAGGACCCATATTGATGATCTAAGCAACAATTGCTAATGGACACAACCCTGGAAATAGAAATTTTGCAAAGTCAAATTTACATTAACGATTAAAAAATTAAGTACATATTTTTTTAATACATTTTTAAAATACAAATCCATTCAAATGCTAGTAATATGAGGAAAAAGGTCATCAACTTCTAAACATCAAAAATTAGACCATCATTTTTAATGATTTTTAAGGGACTCAATTTTATCGCATTTCTTGTACCCTTAAGTTCATTTGAGAAACGCGTCATCACCGAAAAAATATTTAACCAGGTTTAAATACTAGTAATTATTTAACCTATCTAACATATGCCAAATATTTACTAAGACGTGAATAATTTCAAATTGTGACTTTAGTGACACAATACATGTATGAAAGAACTTTCTATGCAATGAATGTGTTGTTAAAGTCATAATAAAGTTGTTTAAAAATAATGTGAAAGATTTGACATATTTTCCTAGAGTTCAACTTTACAATGGATAGTAATTTAACATCCCCAGAGATTGTGAATTTAAATTGTTTATTACAGCCCAAAAGGTTAGGGAGTATAGATTCGCGTTTATCATGGCACCAGGGGATTAAATGGGAGAGAATTTGAGATCAAAAGAATTTTAAGGTTCCTTAAAATACTTTATGTATATTGATAATGTATTTCTTTCTCGAATGCTGGAGTTATCGCTCTTGCGATACACTCGAGCTTAATTTCATTAGCATCTTCTTATATGGTAAGCTATGTGAGTGCGGATGCATAGAACCAATAGAATCGTGTCGCGGGAAACTGAAGGTGCGTCACTTAGAGATAGCGTGGGTCGCCACTTTCTTTCAGGACGCCGGACAATTAACTCATTGGAAATTTTTCTTCGAATTTTATTCGATTTTAAGCGGTAAGATCAATTTCACTTTGTATTTATTCATGGATTCAAACAAAATACTTATTTTGGGTCACTCTATTGTTCGTCGATTCCATCAATTCCTTAGAAGTGAAGCTGATGATAGATATAATGATGACCTCGGCCTCCAAGCGACACACCCACTATTTTTTAGAGGTGTTTGAGGCCGGACAATATCGGGCATTCTCCGCGAGGATGCGACTTTCATTGAACGGGTGAAACCGGATAAAATAATCCTTCTGGTACGTTGGAGGTAATGATGTCCGAGGTGTCAGTTCCCCCGAGGAAATCGCAGGGAATTTAGAATCCACTGTCTCGGTTCTCCATAATAGATTTGGAGTTTCCCAAATTCACGTGTGCAAATTACTGCCACGTTTTAATCAAGCATTTAATTACAACGGTATGGTAGACGAAGTAAATGCTCTGCTGAAGTCCTCTCTTCAAGAGTTCAAATTCGCTTCTTTCTGGGATCACAATGACCTTTTCCCATCGCCGAATCGCAAGGCATGCAGCCATAAATTTCTTCCAGACGGCGTCCACCTGAATAAGCAGGGTAATGTACATCTATATCGGAGCTTGCGTGGTCTCATTTTATCCAGAGTGCGATGAATGTGTTGGATAATGAAAATTACATTAGTTTCATAAACAGTTTGTTCAAAAGTTACAATATATTGTTATATACATGCGTATAAATTATATGATTGTGTGTAAATGCATATTTTTGATAAAGACAATTTGTTAGTTTCTTAGATGTACTTATGATTTAGGTATTGTTTAAATATTATAATTGATGTACTGGGAATTTGTAATTGAAAATTAATTGTTTTATTTGATCTTCAGAAAGAGCACTGCTGCACGTGTTTGTAATTTTTCAAACTTGACATCTCTCTCTCTCCATCCCACGGTATCGATGCTATTAGCTCATAATTGTTATCAGGTTTATGGTCAGATCTTAGACTGGTGTTTCTTTGAATTTGTTATGCT
>NW_026923079.1:0-21020 GCF_032062105.1 Saccostrea cuccullata
AAAATGTGAGCATTTTTAAGAACATTAAAATTTGGATCATTGTCAGAGATAGAAAGATGAACCTAACACAGGAAAGTGCAATTACAGTGTAATGCATTGTAAGAGATGATACTTTCAGACTTTGATGATATGACAAATAAATAAGGATTGATTTTTTTCACTTTGGAGATTTGTCGGTTAGAAAAACAATCTCCACTTTATTGCTTATGTTGTATTCAAGGTCAATGAGGTGCCAGCTAAGGGTGAAAAACTGAGGGGAAAGGGTGGGGGCCTTTACTGATGATTCTTATTTTCAGTAAGGTGGGCTATTCTTTCCACAGTCTAGCAATTGTCCTCTCCACTTTTGTGTTACTACAAAAGTCTGATATCTATTTTTGAAAAAAAATGATTTTTTTTCCACCTATTATTCTTACAATATAAGGATTTGGGGGTAGGAAGTAATCAATTGGCCAGTTTGTGAAGCACTTGAAATTTATATGTCTTAGTCACCCTTCCCGAGTCTCTTTTGGGGCCAGGTAAACATGTATCAACCTGATCCAGAATGAGTCTGTATCCATTTGTCGGCTCAAGTGGTGGTAATTTGTGGTTTAATTCATTGTTTATGGTCATTTCATCCATCAATACTCAGCGATATAGAATTCTGATATGTGTATTTATGAGCCATGCCGCGTATTAAGAGCTTTATTGATAAAAATGAAACATCTGAGACTGCATGGCCGAGAACCAGAGAGGGTTTCTCCTGGCTTTCCAGGCTATTGATTGGTCAATCAGCATTCTAGTAGGATGCAATTATGTTTTAAACTGTTACACAGGACCTAGAGGCATTGGGTTCTGAAGACATTATAGAGATCAGAAATACTTAGCTTTATTCTACATTTTGTGGAAGTGATAACAAAACAGTATTGGGACTGCTTTTGACAAGATAATAACTTTTTGATTTTCCCTTGTCATTTCTGTGAAAATTTAACTGACATCTCATGCAAGTGGATGGGAAAAGATGTGATGAAATGATATAAAAAATTCAACATTTATAGGACAGGCAGCATGTATTTTGATTGAATCCTGTAAAGTGAATTTCTTGGAATGTTCCCAATGCATGCATTGACTTTGTGATAATCGACAGTATATTTTAAGGAATCGAGACTCTGTGGCTATTTCCATGACGTTTTGTTTTTGCACGTTTCAGAACTTGAATGGCCGGATTGTTAACCATAATGGTGAACAAGTGGGTGAGTGGTCATCGCTTCCTGCCTTTGCCAGTGACATAAGAAATGCAGGACATGGAAAAGGAAGCCCGACTAACAGTAATCGTAACAGCGCGGCCAGCAGCGACAGTGGACGGGGATATAGTACAGGACATTTAGACCACGCCAACGCTAACGTTAAGGTACGTAAACAACAACAACTCACTTAACATTAAACACTGTAAAAGATGTCCAGATACAGGGTTCTGGTAAGTTAGATATGTATTACAGAAAATACCTGGAAAGTTTTTTTTAAATTCAATTAAAATTTCCAGTGTGTGTAATTATGTCATTAAGTTTCAAGGGGGGTGGTGTAAATCCACTTTTTAGTCCAGTACTATTTAGGATATTTGTTCTCCCAATCAGGCAAGGGGTTAAATAATTATCTTATGATATATATTGTCTCAATTATTCAGAAAAAAAATCAATATATTCTGGACTGTGTATAGGAAAAAAAATTGTTCTTTATAAATACTTCCCACTGAGATTTTCAGATTTAAACTCTCAAGACCTGACCGACAAAGTTAGGTTGTATTAATTCCTTGATTTAGCAGACCATATTGACATTCAATAAAAATGACCACTAATTACACAAGGGCTGTACTTTGTGTGACCCCGCTGCATTTCATTTCCGGAAATATGCATAGCATTTCCGACATTTTTTTATTTCATTTCCGACATTTTTTGTTTTCATTTCCGACATAATTTTGTTTTCATTTCCGGAATTTACCTGTGCGGTAATTCAATGTTTTCTAAGTGAAGATGGAATTTTAAAAGTATTTATTACAAAATATTGATGAAAAATTAAATAAATAAAAAAAAAACATCAACACATTTAAGCATTCTTGAGCAATAAGTCTAGGTAAAAGAGTTCAATGAGCATAAACTTTTTCACCACATCTAATATGCATTAAATTAAATGTCAGTGACAGCACCACACTTATGTACAAGTCATTGATAGATTTACAAAACTCAGCTATTGTATTTCAATGATTTATTTATGATTTTTTCTTTAAATTTATCATAAGTAAAGTCTTAAGATCTGTTACTAAAAGTACTACATATGTTTTTGAAAAATGTCGGAAATGAAAACAAAAAAATGTCGGAAATGAAAAATAAAAAATGTCGGAAATTACCAAAAATTCCGGAAATGAAATGCAGCCTGTGACCCATCACCTCAAAGAGTCTCCATTTGAATTTAATTATTCATTTAACCAGAGCTCTTGATTAAAATTGGAACAATTGATCATATTGAATTCATTAATTGATTTCCCAATACTTTGTCTAACTAAGTGGGAATGGAATCAAGGTTATTTCTCAAGGATGCTTGGGTTTCAGAGCAGTGAAAACCAAAGTCAACATCAGAATCTGGCATTAAAGACCTAAGAGTTCCCCCTTTTATGTGTCAATCCCTTCCAATATAAACATTGATGAAGTACTCTGTCAACCTTGGGTCATTAACAGTAGTCTCTAATTGACAAAGTCTGATTACAATGAAAAATCTGATATAAAAGTAAAATGATGGAAAATAATCAATAGTTCAAAATTTATCGTGCTTTGGCATTATAACACAGGAAGTCCTGAAGGTATGCTGGGACATTTGCACCTGGAAAATCTCTGACAAGAAAAAAAAAGAACTTAATTTCTATACAATTATCATATTTTTCTGACAAATGATATCATAAGCTTGCAGAGTGAGGGAAAAAATCAATTATGCTATCAGCAAAGAGAAATGGGCAGCCTTTGGGACAGTGGTGAAGTTATAGTTTGTCATTCTGAGTAATTGTTTAGATAATTCTGTATGGAACTGTTTGTTCAGTTCAGAAATGATCAAGGATCAGCTTTTTGGTAACTGCATAGTTGGCACATGTGTTTGTCATGACAGAACAATGCAGGAAGAACTAATCTTTTCCTTCTGTAATCAGTATTCCTAAATCACCTTGCTGCTGTAGAGTTCTCTAAAATTCATCTCCCTAGTGTGGAAAAGTTTCCATTTTCCTTTAAGGTAAGGTTTGCGTCTCCCTCCAACTCATATTTTTTTTAATATGCACACATGCTGTATATCAATTTATTCAGGGAGATTAGCTTCATCATTTAATATGATTTTCAAAGATATTGCCCGTCCCATTTTTTTAGTAAAAGACGCCAAATTTAACGTATTTCATATTTCGCCTCGAATATTATTTTCATTGAAAAAATTGATTTATTTTATTAATTATCAAACTTTTATAATTAAAATGACCTGAATTAGTACAATTCATGCTTCTATTATTTAAACTTCTAATTTTCCGTTATCAAAAATGTGAAAATTTGGGTAAAAAAGGAGATTTTTCAATTTTCCTTGATTAAGTGAAACCGTTGCCATGGCAACAAAAATATAAAAATCAATGTTTTACATATCTACCGATTCCATCAAAATCCATGAAGTTATTAATTTGATCATTTTCATTAATTTGAACTAAAAAAATATGTATGTCCCCAATATTATTTCCATGGAAACAGGGGCTATATTATGGGTTCAGAACATAAAAATCGGCTTTTTCTACACTTTTAAAGACAACATTGATATCACCTTGTCATGGTGAATATTAAAGACTAAATGTTATTTTGATATTGTTTTTAGGCATAAATTGGCCAAAAATATTCAAAATAAAACTCCCCCTGTGCTACATGATGGTCTAAAAATTTATTCCATGGAAGAACTTTAGTATGGCAATACTATGGCAATCTTAACATCTGAATACATGTATTCTGATGAAATTGTCCATGAATTATACTGCAACACCTTTAGAAGTACATGTATATGTATATAAACATACTTCAGAACATGTTGCAACTAAACCAATTAAAAGCCTATGAATTTGACCTCATGCTGATTTAGTTATTCCAACATGTAGTAACTTCTAGACATCTTTGTAGCAAAATATCTTTATTCAGTTATGGCTGTCATTATACATGTATGCCATTTTTGAGTGAAATATTGTAAGCATTGCATCCACGAAGCTGCTGTTTTTATAATTAAATGATTTCTTTACTTCGAAGAGTAGAAATGCTATCTTTAAAGTAATGTTTGTTTGCCCTCTCTTGACTCAGGGTAAAATTATTGGGTCGGTTGGTGAGAAAATCTTCAACAAAATTTTTTTAAGGGGGATAAGAGGAATAAAAAGAAAAAAAATACGGCCCTTCATTGAAAAAAAGTTTTCAGTCTGGTCATTTTAGTCAGTCGGTCTGGAGAGGCTGACAACCAAACACTTATTTAAAGATGGCCTATTTCTACACTTCATGGACATTAGCTCAATCATTGGATTAGGTGGTCTGAGAATCTAAATTGAAATATCAGACAGAACAAAATAAAGATGAATTCTAAGTGACATCAATTCATACTTTAATGAGTTTACAGAGTACTTCTGATTTCAGAGAAAAGGCAAATTCTGCAAAATGACATAACACTGTCATAGATATTTGTCAAGAACAGGGAAAAAGAAACAATGCTACAGTGATAGATATATCTCCTTGATATCCATGAAATAATAATTTAAATAATACAAAATTTTCTCCTTTTTAAAATCAAAATACAGAAAAAAATTAAAAGATTATAAATGTAAACAATTTTAAAATAAACTATATGTGTTTGTGAAAGATTTAAATTTTAGTAGATTACTAAACTGGTCTTATCATTCCTACTAAATTAACAACCTCACAATTTCCAAGTGTCATGATTTAAATTGATACAGTAGATATAATTATACATGTTCACTGCAGCTTTATGTCATCAGTTTTCAGAAATACTTATTTGAGCATATTAGGTCCTGGTAAGAACAAAATTTAATGAATGAAAATATTAATCTTAATTGTTCTTGTATTAATTTCCTTGCAATTCTACAAACCCTTTTAAGAAACTTGTTACATGTAAGTATAGACAAAAGCAACCTTCAATTAATACCTATGATGTATACATTTATTTTACTGAAAACAAATTCAAAGATGGACGAACAGTGCATGCACTGCAATCATCACATACACATATTTTCTAAATATATGGAAAACAGCATGTTTATACTAGATAGGATGTTGTTAAACATTAAATTTACTTCTATAATCTATAGACATATAAATATATGCATTGGGTATAACAAGTCAGAACTTCTTCTCCAAATCTCCATTGATTTTGCCATGTCTGGTTCAACATCTTAGCTTGATCCATCCAACTTTCTGTAATATTCTTGAGTTGATATGGGATGACCTCTACTTTGATTGATGGCACAAATCTTTTAAGGAAACACTGAAGTACTTTTTTTTTTGGTTCTTATCTATTCCAATCAATGACCCATGATCTGAAATCATATGTATTCATTTTTACAATAACATTTAAGGAATTGCATTTTTGGAACTGCATAAGGAATTGCACTGAGTTTCATTCACTCAATGAAATGAATAAAGACTTTCCAATATAATCAATGAAGAATCAATATGAAATTATTGTAAAATTTACAGATTGAATAAGTGAAATGCAAATGCTTGATCAAGAAAATTAAAGTTCTTGTCATGCACAATCTGTATCTCTTTTTTATTAATTAGAAAATGAGATATTAATTAAAATCAAACCTCATTTAACAATTGAATACCTGTTCCAATAATGTTACAAATATTAGGCCCAAAAAGCAAGGATTTTATTCTTCATAATTTCTTGAATGAATGCATTTTTATTTTTTGGCAGTGTTGGGATATTAGTCACATCCTGACATCCTTGTACCGTTTATTCATCGTTTTTAAACTCGTAGTCAGTGGATCACTTATAACTTTCAGTAAAATGAATAGTTAAATAATTACCTGATGAAAATACTATCAACAATCAAACTGTCAACATCATCATTGGACTTGGTCAAATGCACCGTGACTTTTCTTCCCTGTTCGGACTGCATATAGCATAATACTTTACAGGATACTCTCACGTCTTTTCTTTTTTCTTTCCCATTCTCACTTAAAATTTTAGTGTAGTGGTGAAGCGAGAAACACACAACAGCACAATGCGTTAATGACAATGACTTTCTTCTGATCGGAATGGTCGTGCAACTTGCAACGTTCCGTATCGAAAATAAACAAGTCCTCCTTTATTGGTTCATCCACATGCATCACGCTAATCTCAAATCTTCTAAGATTCCTATGCTTTGGTTTGTTATAAGACTTTCTCCTGAAAACGTCCTTTGTTTTTAGTCCTAACAATAAGTGACAACAAACATCAAGTATCACTGTATGACAGAGGAAATTCGTTACCGAGATGCTTAGCATCGCTAGTTTAAATTCGCCTGTTTCAAACGCTTTGGTGATTCGCAAGAGTTATCTCCCTGTTAACGCAAACCTTACCTTAAATGAGTTTTCTCTTGATATAGATTTTTTTATTTTTTATGTCGCCACTAAAAGCGATTTCTCCTGTATCTATGTAGTGAGGTTTTAGCTTAATTCAGACAGAAAGTAGTTTTATCCTGGAAATGGAAGAGAACTTAAGATTCCTCAAGTAATTGTATATCGAGACTTTCCCCAGGCACCAGGCAAATAGAGCATTTCTGCTGACTGATCAGATTCAAATTTGTTTCATTTTAAATGTGAATTCTATGTGAAAAAAAACTCTTTTGTCAACAATTTCATTTTAAAAAAAAGACTATCGAATAATTTTTCACTCAAAAGGAAGCATCATTGTTTAGTTTAAGAAAAGGTGATTAGCTTGTTAATTGTTTGGAGATAGAGACGAAGTAAGGACCTTCGCTAACGACAGATAGAAAACATGACAAGCTGGCATGGAAACAGTTTGGGTAATAATGAGTTTCTGGTTTTGTGTATGTAAATGAGTTGTGTCTGGTAAATACTGATATATCTAATTCCTGAATTCCAGAAAGATGGTGTGAGAGAGAAGACCAAAAAAAAAAAACATTGATTACTGATACAAGATGTTACTTTACAAAATAACCTCAAATTGATATCAAAACTTTGTCAGTACATGTGGAAATATTCAAAAGATATAGTCTTGGTCACATAAATCGATCATTGAAATTCTTAATCTAAGTAACAGAATCAGTAATTTGCACAATAATATTCATTTTCTTTGCCTAACAAATTGTTACATTACAAAAATCAAGCCTTGTTAAGCTTTTTCCAGGTCTGTTTAACTGTGATATAATGTACATGAAAATTAGCATATAAGTAAAGGTAAAAGAATGAGATTTTTTTGGAAATTCCTTGAGTATCTTGTTATAGTAATGACCATCTTCTTTTAGTATTGGTTTTGTTTATATCCCATACTGAATCATTTTCTTGAAAACATTATCTTACTATCCCCTAGTTGTTATCAGATCGTGAATACATAAACTCCAGTACCTTCACTACCATACTTTTTACCACACTTTTGGGATATGCACAAATTCACTTGCTAAGATAGAATGTTGGGTTATCTTGCTGATTTTTATGGCTTTGATTCTATTTTGATTACATTTACAGCAATTGACTGAACATTATTAGAACATGGTAGAATCTTTGGAGATTTTTATTTTTAATCTTATATTTTTCTGTGTCTGTACAATGAAACATTAGACAGCAGTTGGTAGGCATCCAAATTACAAATCTCCAGATATGATTTGATTTATAATAAAGCAAAAACATGAAATAATGCAGCTACCAGTTAATATCTGGTTTGTTTTTGATCTTCCTTTGAGTTTCTAAATATCTAGTTGAAGTTGATTTCGGTGATTTAGGTTAATGATCTATATCTATGTTGTTGTTTTTTTTCAGCCACCACATAACTTTGCCAATGTCCAGATAAACAACAACAATCGACTGTCCAGTCAGAGTTACGAGTCGGGGGTGTCGTCGCGACAGAGTTATCACAGCACGTCCAGTTCCAGCGTGGGCAGTCTCGACCGACTGGAGGAATCGGGACAAATGAGCACCATCAACGTCGCCGAACTGTTCAGGGCAGGCATGCCTGTATGTATACTTATCTCATATATGAGTATGGTATATGCAATATTGATTGAGTGTCTTGTATAGCCAACTTTCAATTGAATAAATATTTTATGCTTGATTATTCAGAAGTTGACATGATCAAATTTTAACAATATTTTAATTAAAGGAATAGAAAAATTCAAAATTTTTTCAGAAATATGTGGAATATATTTTAGATACTTAGTTAATTGAATGGTCCTAGTTTTTATCTGTCCTGTATTTGGAGTACATCTCTGTCTTACAGGACCATGAGGTGATGCGAGTCTGGCTGAGGGACCTCCGCTTTGAGGAATATTGTATCTTATTTGTCCAGGCAGGATATGACATGCCTACCATCTCCCACATGACACCTCAGGTATGATTATAATAAACCAAGCCATATTTAATTGATATCTATATTGAATAACAAACCTTATTTACCAGCAAAACTTGCAAAAGAGTCCAAAATTGTGTAAAAAATAATATTTCCCCTTATGCAAATTATCCAATGTCTCAACTATCGTTGATATCCGTGGCATGGCATACCTAATAAACTAGAGAGTGATTCCAAGAATTTCTACTCTGAAATTAATTACTCTGATTGCAAGAATTTTACACTTATTATTGAAGTTTTCTTGCTTGGTCTTGTGTGACATTGAAGTTGAAATAATGATTTCATTCTGGTAAAACAGAAGCAGAAACAAGATAACTGGTGTTTTGTCAGAGTGACCTTCAGAGATTGTTTAAGTAAATTGGTTTAGTTGTGGAATTTGGTCAGTCTTGAGAACTGTCAGTTTGAACGGTCATCTCTGTAACTCTCATCTTTGTCAGATATTTGTATGTAAATTGGTGGAATCTTATCAGTTCTCCGGTGTCAGGCTAAGTTATCTTCACACACACTGAATGAAGAGTTTATAAATACATATTGAATGAAGAGTTTATAAGTATTAGACATTATGATAGACTTCAATAAATGTTGCAGTCTTGTATAAATTGAGAAGCAGAGTAAATTCAAGTTTTGGGTTTAAATTGTTTAGGATTTCATTGAACAGAACATGAAAAACTTTGAATGATGAAATCAGTGATCAACTCCCACATAAGGGCAGCAGTGTGTGGTCTTTAATTTCTTTCAACTATTGTTTTATATCCTTATTTAAATCTGGTGGAGATTCATTATTCGTTTGAATTACTCCTGGATGGCATGCCTAATTCAATTTTCACCTACGTGTGACAAAATTAATCTGCTATGGAGTCCTTTCCTGCCATTGAGTGGTGAAGATTATCTTAAAGCTATATTTCTATGTTTAGCCTAACAATTCCTCTTCTTCTCTTACTAGCATATATTTCAAGCAGTTTGTTAATGATGCCAGTTAATGTTGATCCCAAAGCCAGAAAGAATCAAAGTACTGAAAGTACTCATGGGAGTTGAACATTGTTATCTGAAAGATCTCACAGGAAGTATAGGAACATCTTCATGCATTCAGATTCAAGTCAGCTAGAACTGATTTGTTAGAGATACAAAACGAAACATTAAAAATGATTTCTATTGCATTTAAAGCTATTAGCCAAGATCATGGGACTGCTCTTAAATTAGCTGCAGAATTGTAACTCTCCGAAAAAAAAAAAGATTTTGACAGACCGGAGAGCTACAGTGCCATCCATTGAAAAAACTGTATATTTATTGCGCACGAACAGTTAAGTTTAGTTCTGGATTAATTCTTTCTAATTCTTACCTCAACAATTTAACCAAACCAAACAAACCCCCATCACCAAAAAATTAATTTTTTCAACTCGAAAATACTATTTTTGTTCTTAGGTTTTAAACTTCTTTCAGTACCATTTATTACTAAAACTCAAACACTACCCTTATATTTCTGAAACATTTTAATAAAAACGCCCCCTACTCTCTTTCGAATGTGTACAAGATATTTGGTCCCAAGAAACAAACAAACACTCTTTATATTCGATGTTACCATCACCAGACACTAGATTGTCATTTTTCTTCCTCTTTGGGTATGAATGTTTATTTTCGGACACAATAATTATTTTTTATAGAAATCCATGCTTATCTATTTTATCAAATGTATCTATCTTTATATCTTAATCATCAAGTTTTGTTATTCCATAATTTTAAATTTCATTTCAAGTAGTATCTATATAGAAGTAAGTATGTCTGAATACTTTACATTTTGTTTGTTTTACGTTCGATAATTTTTCAATCATATTGAAACACTTAGCTACATGTAAGTACAAATTTTTACCTATACACGGCACTCAAAACCATTGAGTAGTGAGGGATCGTTTTGTGCAAGCACATACTGCGACATGGGATTTCGGTTTATATGTTCTCATCAAAAGAGTTTATCTCCAAATGCTTCCCACAGGATTCGAACCTGCGACGTAAGGATCAATTAACACCTTACGTTGAATCTAGAGCAAGCTATTTCAACAACTGCGCCACGCGAGTGAGACTTAAAGTTTGTGATTTTGATTTGATTCAAATGTAATTAAAAATCAGACATAGTTTACCGAGCTACTACAAGAAAAAAAATACTTGTAATCATGAGGAACGATCTTTCTCACAGGTCGATCATTGGGATTATCATACCATTGTGTCCGTGTATACGCATGTATTGATTAATCTTAACTGTTTTAATTATATAATAAAATCAAATGATACATTTTATAACGTAGTACTGCAAGGTAATACACACACATTTTTCAAGTTCAGATTTGGTGTTGTACACGTGACCAACTGAATGCTGATAAATTCATGAAATTAAGGATAAAAAATTAATGTCATTTGAAATTGTGTGATCGAATATCAACAAACTTTAATGCTATTATTTTTTCCTTTTACCAAGGTAAAAAAAAAATGAGTTGCATGTACATGTGTATCTGGTCTGACAAAAATTTTCCAGTCTAACAGATCATTTTACTTGTCAGAGCAAATAAATATTTTCCGCAGTGTTTTTTTTTTTAAAGAAACGTTCTGTCTCTTTATTGCTGAAACAAATTGAAAGAAGTTGGGTTAAACCTTAGCGTTCCTTTCCTTACATCTTTGTTTATGTCTCTATATTTCGACAATCGCGTCATTGTCAAACCAGTTAGACCAGTTGTTGCTCCTTGGATGACCTAGCATTTTTTGTAATGGAGCGTAGTGGAGTCAGCCGAGGATTGCCGAATGATAAATGACGGAAAACTGGGACTTTTTTTTCATACGGAAATCAAAATTTATGTGTCATTTCTCAAGAAAGATGACAAATATATGCTATTCAAATTAAGTTAAATAAAATTCTATTTCATTTACTTTCAAATCATTTATGAAAATTAGATTAATTCAGAAAAATGAGATGGACTATTTTTATTGCGGAAGTTTCTTCAAGTTTATATAGACTGATACAAGTTTGTATTGAATATCACAGGGGAGTAAATTGGGCGACACAGAAACACAACGACGGCCTCTATATAATTCATTGTAAAATTACTGCGCTAGAAACCGCGTGACAGCCTAGGGAGTCTGAACATAGTTCAACTCCCAAAAATCAGAGTACCAGTGATTTGAAATTAATATAAAAATTGCTAAAACATAATTTGTATTAGAAAAGGCGTTTATGAGCGGGCCACCTACAAGGTGTGATGAAGTAGAGTAATTAGTGTGTGTTTCTGTAACTACAGGTGTACCATATCTTCTGTCTTGTATTGTGATGTTACAAATGAGTCTGCTTTGTGTTTTTATTACCCCATGTTGAGTGGTGCTTTTTTCTTCCATCTCATTTGAGTGCTAAGAACACAAATTACAACACTGTAGCTAGGTCAGGCTAAAATGCATTTCTTTCTCTTAATGTTTCAGGTTGTAGTTGTGGTTTATCTTGTTAAAAGTAATTAACAATATTTGTTTTTCATTACATAGGCTAAACACATAAAAAAAATTCCACAATATTAGTAGAGTGATTATTTTCTGAATTATAACCAGATTGTAACTACACTTTTTGTCACACTTCCTTATCAGAACTCACCCCAATCCCACCCCCTGTTCCAAGCACTTGTTTCGGAAATAAATTTTAAGCCATAGTATAATAATTTTATAACTATAGGTTAAAATTTATTTCCGAATAAGTGCCTGTGCCCTGTTCTCATTTTGGAAAAAACCATAGTGATTACTTTTTGAACAAAAGAAAAAAATCATTATTGGGTAAATTACAAAGATGGGGCAAAATGAATTTTAACACCCCACCCCCATGTTTCATATCAGCTTATTGTGATTTTTTCCATTACAGGATTTATCTGCTATAGGGATTACCAAGCCCGGACACAGGAAACGACTGAAGGCAGAAATAGCTCGGCTGAATATTCATGATGGGATCCCGGATTTCAAACCCGTAATTTACATGATTTATATCATTATTCATAGAACCTTGAATACAGCTGGTAAAGTAGAACTCATTGATAACTGTAATTAACTAGGGTGTTCTGCCGCATTGAACCTTCATCTAAGTTCAAAGGAGGGAGTGTGTATCTTAGAGAAGGCTATATCAAAATGTCTTGTTGGTATAAACCTGAATTTGTTTTTTCAAAAAATCATATTAGATTTGTTCATTCAGATGTGCTGTAGTCTTGTGAAAAAACATAAAAAATGTCAATTTCAAGTGAATTTGCATCTATATGATCCATGATTAAATGAGCTTTGTACTGTTAGAAAAGCCAGTCATGAGTTTTGCTTCTATTTTTAGAGGAATAATAATATTAAAATTTTATGAACACTCACAGAGGAGAAATTTAGAAATAGACTTAAATATTAAAATAAAATCTAAACTAGATTTTTCACTTGATTAGTCTTGATCCTCTATTTCTATTTATACACAAGACTTGCTGACCTTGACCTTTTGATTTTAGGTCGATATGATGGAGTGGCTCCACATGCTAGGATTAGAACAGTATTACAACACCCTGTCACAGCAGGGCTACACTGACCTTGACAAGGTCACGGACATAACCTGGGAGGACCTGGAGGAAATAGGCATCCAGAAACTAGGTCAGTAGACCATTCATAGTCTAGTTAATTTACAGAAATTAGGTCAGTAGACCATTCATAATCTAGTAAATTTACAAATGCAGTATAATTTAAACAACTTTTACATTAGAGCTTAGCAATATATCAGTACATGTGTAACCTCTTCATTGTGTTTTCTTTTACTGAACTTTTTGTTTTTCTTTAGGTCATCAAAAGAAAATAACTTTGGCTATAGATCGTCTGAAAAGAATCAATGCCAACAGTAAACGACTTTCTTCAATGGACAGGAGTGGACACAGTGAAATAATAGACCCACCCCCCCCCCGGGGCCACACCCGAAGGTCAGGGGAGGATTACATCCACGAGATTCCATCCTCACCATTTAAAACAAAGAAATCTTTCTCTGGGGACAATTTAAACAGTGACCGTCTCTCACAAAAGAGTGACCGATTCTCACAGCATAGTGACAATAGTCTGGAGTTTGTGTCTCACAGTCCAAACACCAGCTATCAGCCGGACGTCGTGGCCATTCAGGTTAAAAGACACGGATCTCAATCAGAATCTCCGAAGGACATGCCTGGTGCTAGGATTTCATCGTTTCAGGGACCGACTTCTGTAAGGGAGGATCGAGACAGCACCCCCACAGCTGAAGAGGAGATGGAACAGCAGCCTGCTCCCATTGTTGCCCCCTCGGTGCCAAAAGCTGTGATCAAACCAAAGCCAGTAGCCAAGATCATTGCCAAAACAAAGCGAAGCAGCAAAGAGACATCGCCAGAGATTATAGACATTGAGAAATACGAGGCACAGAAAAATCACGAAATGGGGATGAGTCCTGGAAAAGCCTTCCTTCTCAATGCAGCGATGCTGAAGAAGACGGGACAATCTGATCACATCTATGATCAACCGAGAATGCAGAACTCTCCTAAATCTCCAAAGTCTCCCACACATTCTTCGATGTCCCATCCGTTCCCTGCCAGCACAACAGCACCGGTTTTTGTCTCAGTCTCAAATCAGAATGGTTCACAACAGCCACAGAATTCACCAACTAGTCGGAAAGTTCCCCCTCCTCCACCTCCCAAACGCACTAATTCAATCTCCAACAGGCAAGATACAAACTCCTCCAGGTATGCTGGAAGTATTCCCAAGTCTGCCTTACAGAATAATGATCAAAACGCTCAGAAGACTCCAGCAATGCCTACTGGGAATTCTTCTCAACAAACTCCCAGAAGGGGGTCCATAGAAGATGGTCAGAAACAACTTGCTTTTGCTTCTTGTGTTCAAAGTCTCTCAGTCAAATTTGGCAGTAAACGAGTGGAGAAGAGTTCAGAGGATGTGAACAGTTCTGATGGAGAAGATTTCCCCCCTCCCCCTCCTCCAATAGCCATGGACATTATCACTCCGAAAATTCATAACTATGGAATCCCCAGCAAGGATGATAAAACACCGGGTGAATTAAGGGGAATGGGAAAATTAGGGCAGCCCCCCACCCCCACACCTAATGATAAACCAAACTCGTTCACTTATAAAGCTCCTGTTCTACAAACAGTCAAAGAGAACCCATCACCTCCCGTAGTCTCCATGGTGCCAAACTTTACCAAGAATCCCCCTGTTCTTAATCATGTGACTACCACTGCCCAATCAAAAGACCAAGTTCAAACCTCTCCCAGAGTTCAACATGTTTCTCATGAACTCAAAAGAAAAGACTCGACATCGAGTTCCGATTCTGTAGTGTCAGCCTCCAGTGTAGACTCGAACACCTTGCCTTTCGCCAATGAGAATGTAGGAACAATAAAACAACGTGCACCTCCAGCCAAGCCCTCCATAGTGCCAATCAACGAGAGTCCAGCTCAGGGTAACGGACAGGGATTCCCCAACCATCAACGAGTCTTACCCAGTGTTCCACAGAAACCGAGCATCCCAGCTCACCTCAAGACACCAAACAAAGGTAAGGAACCATAACTCTTACAATAAGGAACCATAACTCCTGTTGTACTATAAGAAACCATTACTCATGATTTAGGATGTTCTGCACTAAAATATATTAGCATGTAGTTTCATTAGCCAATTTTGAAATCATTAATATAAACAAGTGGCATACTGTAAAAATTCTGCATTCATTGATAATCTTTTTACACACAGATAAGGTCTGTGTGACGCAATTTTATATATAGATTTCTATCTATCAATTTCTAATCCCTTTCCTCGTAAAAGCTGTATTTTATGGTTGCAGCATGATGTTTTTGCAGATATTCTAGAGATAGAAGAATTTAAATTCAAGGCTGATGAGTACACATCACGTTATCTAATCTCTCAGAATTAATGCTTTGGCAGTCGTAGATTGGACAGATATCCACGAATCTGCTTAATATCTCTCTCGTTGCTTCCTTTGGTACTTGGTGCTTTTGCCAGATTCTCACAATTTTCTGTACAAATGCTTTTTAATTCAGGAACTTAGTTGATGAAAAAAATTGCCTAAACACGGTACATGGCTCAAGCCTCAACATTTTGGCATTTTGGGTGGAAGGCTGGAAGCATTAAATAAATGTCTAACAGGAAGCAACAGAATAGAATATCAACAAATATAGGTTTAAATTCATTCTAGTGACTTGGTCAGGGAAGGGGGGATTTTGGTTAAAGATCTAATATAGCTTAATGAGTAATGACAGTCTTGAAATCATTTGATACATGTAATCATAGACCTAAAGTGTAAGATCTCAGATAGATTGTATATTTTTGCTATTAAAGGAACGGAAGATCTATATTTATAAAACTCAAGTGCTCACAGGTTTTAATAATCATATATCTGTTTTAATTGTTGTTAAAAAATCAAATATTGATGACATACCCCTAAGCATTCTTTGAAACACAAAAAAATCCCCAGAATATTAAACTGAAAATTGGAACAGATTCTGGCAACAAAAATCTTACTGATAATCAGGACAATGACAATTCCAAACTAATCTGAAAATTAAAATACAGCTGATTTAGGGGCGAGTACCTGTATATATGGTATAATGGTAGATTCAACTAATGTACTCCGAGTTTGTGTAACTAATCACTGCTTACCTGGTTCTAGAATTCAGACATTAGGTAGTAATGTAAGGTTCATTTTGGCAGGGGGACAGATATAGGAAAAATTCTATAAATAACTACGGTAAATAGGTGATAATGTACCACTATATGTATTTCAGGACCAAGACCCTCAGTGGCTATGAAGCCTAATGCCTCACCACCAGTGCCAACCAAACCAAAAATGTAAGTTTGATTTCATCAGAAAACTGATGTTGAATTTTTTACCTTAAGTTTCTGAAGTCCGTTGGGTTTTCATTTGGTAACTAGTTTCAGCAAACACCTAATCAAATTTCATATTTAAACTAGAAAATTGAGACATGTATCTGTTACTCAGTCTCGGAAGTGAAATTCTTCATAGTATTTTTAAGGAAAATGCTATAGAATAACTTTATAAGGTCCAGTTTTGAAATTAAACTGATTTGTTTTTCAGTGGTAAGAAGAAGGATGAAGATGTGTTGAATGATATAGACAATATGTTACAAGGCCTGACAGAGGAATTAGACGCAATGTTGGAGGAGGAGCTAGAAATCGACGAGTGAATCTGTCACGGTTCATTGAACAAAGTGGACAGGAAAGAAAACAAGGATTTCATTTCGAACATCTTATTTATTAACAAGTTATAAAAAGATATGGGGCTCTTCAAAAACTATATATTATGCTCTCATTATAAGTCATCTGGAATTTCATTTCAAACATCATCTCATCACTACCAGAATGTCTTCTTTAATTTCATTGGCTGGACATGGTGAGGCTTGTTTAAAATAGCCAATCACAAAGCTTCATTGGAGGAGGTGTGAATTTCATCATGTATTTTCCTTAGGGAAACAGACTTAATACTTATGTGATGTCATTCATAAGGAGAAGTTTAAAAACAAATAATTTCAAAGTCAGGAAGCTGTTTATATTGTATAGAGCTAAACATCCCCGTGCTTCTGCGAGTGCTTTGAACCATTGCATCATGTCTTAATTTAAAATGTTCTATTTTAAGTTGTAAACCTAGTCAGTTATGTCAATGAGGAAATGTATTTATTGTGCCTGTGATATCTTCTTGTATATTAAGTGTTTATACTGTGCTAAAGATCTTTGAATATTAGTGTCAATGTACATGCCTTAATTTGCCACATAAGTATGACTTTGTTTCATGTTCCATAGAAATTTAGGTCTTTTCTGCAGTTTGGTTATTTTTTAAATGCATTTTGAATGACAAATTTTGTCCTTCAAGTATTTCTTTCAGCAGTGTAGTGTCAGGTTTAATCATATGTATACTTTCATATGGGAGACAAATAATGAACTATGCAGTATTATCTATGTACAGTTAATTGTTACACATCTACCGGCATTTCACTGAATGTCTAAGGCATATTTACTCTGGGAAATAATGCTATTGCAGTAAATGGCACCATCTAAGATCTGTTTATTCCTGTCATGTTATTTTTTTCTAAAAAATGATTTTCAGAAGGACTTATAAAAGGGTTAAGTTTCATTTAATCCTATAAAATATTATCTTTCTGTATTTTGTGATCTCTCAATGTTCAGCCATTTTGCAATAAGTTCTGACACTGTTTGATTGTATGGTTGTGACATAATCTTTGGCATAATAATGTTAGTTATGATCTTGGAATGCACAATGGTTATATTCAGTTCTTATTGAGAATAGTGGTGGTAATTTAGCTATAAGGAAATTAGAGTGTGTAGTCGCTATAACGGTCATTCTAGCCTTATTTTCGTACACCAATTCTTTTGAAACATTTTCAGTTAGTGTAACAGTTACTGCATATTCAACATAATTCAGGGAACATGGATTTTATGAGCTACTTAAGCTGAACATTATAAGTTGAGCACCACTGGTCAGTTTTTAAAAGAGATCATCAGCAATAAATATTTTAAGGGAATTATGTCTAAAAATGACTTCAAAGACACCAGCTTTTGTCACACAACAAAATAGGTTTTATATGAAGAATATAATCATTTCATACAAGAATTAAATAGACAAGTCTGAACTGAATTATTGGTTTTTATTTCGTTACCTTTGTTGTTTACTAAATAAAAAAACTTAAATATTGTTTTTATCAATATTTTCTATTTATACATATATTGAAATGTTACCTTTTCTGTACTATTTCAAGACTACAATTCAGATCCTCTTTGGACATGACATTAGACAGATATTCCTATTTATATAGATTTTTAACTCACTTCCTACATTCATATTTACTATGCTGTCATTATTTAAGTGCCTGAGAGTATTTTATTATGTTAAGGGGATATAATTCTGGTAGTTTTAAAGATAAGGGAGATAAATGCCAAAATTGTAATAATCCCAATATTCAGCACCTGAGAGAATGCTGTGAAGCTATCAGGAGCATTTGGAGTTTGTTATTTTGTGTTATGTTATTGTTACTGTCTTAATACAAAGCTGTACCAAACATACAGCTCATCAAAGATGTATACAAATAAAATAAATGTCTCAGAATTTACAGTGTTGTTTATCTGTAATGGGAATTTTATCTAGAAATGTCCACTTTGAAAATTGGGGACATTGGGAGCAATTTTCTTTATCAATACATTCCTTTCTTTTATACGTCATAATTAAAATGACAACACTTTATGACTATATATGTATATAGTTTTATTTATCAGGGCTATAGGGAAATTCTGCAGCTTAACTGGGGAATGGGTGGGGGTTGAGGGATTTTTGGGTCACAATATAAGACAAGAGGCCCATGGGCCACATCGCTCACCTGAGTAACTTGGGAAATGCAAATCTTTTTAAAAGATTTGTTCTATATATATTTCTATGTAAAACTTGGATTCCCCACTGTGGCCCCGCCCTACGCCCGAGGGTCATGATTTTAACAAATTAATATCTACACTACTCAAGGATGCTTCCACATAAGTTTCAGCTTTCCTGGCCTTGTAGTTCTTGAAAAGAAGATTTTTAAAAATTTGTTCAATAAATTTCTATGTAAAACTTGGATTCCCTATTGTGGCCCCGCCCTACCCCCGGGGGTCATGATTTTTACAATTTAATATTTACACTACCCAAGGATGCTCCCACATAAATTTCAGCTTTCCTGGCCAAGTGGTTCTTGAGAAGAAGATTTTTAAAGATTTGTTCTATATATTTCTATGTAAAACTTGGATTCCCTATTGTGGCCCCGCCCTAACCTCGGGGGTCATGATTTTAACAATTTAATATCTACACTACTCAAGGATGCTTCCACATAAGTTTCAGCTTTCCTGGCCTTGTAGTTCTTGAAAAGAAGATTTTTAAAAATTTGTTCAATAAATTTCTATGTAAAACTTGGATTCCCTATTGTGGCCCCGCCCTACCCCCGGGGGTCATGATTTTTACAATTTAATATTTACACTACCCAAGGATACTCCCACATAAATTTCAGCTTTCATGGCCAAGTGGTTCTTGAGAAGAAGATTTTTAAAGATTTGTTCTATATATTTCTATGTAAAACTTGGATTCCCTATTGTGGCCCCGCCCTAACCTCGGGGGTAATGATTTTAACAATTTTTAAATATCTACACTACCAAAGGATGCTCCCACATAAGTTTCAGCTTTCCTGGCCTAGTGGTTCTTGAGAAGAAGATTTTTAAAGATTTGTTCTATATATTTCTATAAAAAACTTGGATTCCCTATTGTGGCCCCACCCTACCCCCGGGGGTCATGTTTTTTACAATTTAATATCTACACTACCCAAGGATGCTCCCACATACGTTTCAGCTTTCCTGGCCCAGTGGTTCTTGAGAAGAAGATTTTTAAAGATTTATTCTATATATTTCTATGTAAAACTTGGATTCCCTATTGTGGCCCCGCCCTACCCCCGGGGGTCATGATTTTAACAATTTAATATTTACACTACCCCAGGATGCTTCCACATAAATTTCAGCTTTTCTGGCCCAGTGGTTCTTGAGAAGAAGATTTTTTAATGAACCCACCCTATTTTCGTATTTTCTTGATTATCTCCCCTTGGAAGGGGTCTTGGCCCTTGATTTTAACAATTTAAATTCCCCTTTACCCAAGGATGCTTTGGACTAAGTTTGGTTAAAATTGGCCCAGTGGTTCTTGAGAAGAAGTTAAAAATGTGAAAAGTTTACAGACGGACGGACGGACGGACAGCTATACAGTTGAGAGGTACATTGTGCATTTTACGGAAGGTGCGGGGTTATAATTTTGCTTTGTGGGGTTATTAATAGTACAGTGGTGACTTGAGAGGTTTCATTAGGAATTCAAACAAATGGTATATTGTGGGGTTAAAGGTCTATATTTGTGGGGTTAAAGATCTATATTTGTGGGGTTAAAGATCTATATTTGTGGGGTTAAAAATAAATTATTTAATATCAAGTCAACTTTACGGGCAACTAATTATAAGTACTTAAAATTGTTACTGTTTATCTGAATAACGGATATAGCAATAACATTTTTCAACTACTGCCTAGCAGTAACAATGCAAAAAAATGTTTTTATTTGAGGATAACTGTTGCATCAAAGTAAATTAACCCATCATGTTTTCACATGAAGATGATAGACAAGAATATCCCAGAAAGTGTTAAACAAACAACCCAAATATGCTATATAGATATAACAGACGACACTAACCCCATAAATTATAAGACAAACAACCCCAGTATGTACTCTTATAAAGATAATAGACAACACTAACCCCATTAAGTGTTTGGACAATAACCCCACTATGTATTCT